>NW_008752286.1:11278-112590 GCF_000715545.1 Opisthorchis viverrini | reverse complement strand
GGTGTGAGAGACTCTGTGAGTGTCGCGGGACACTCTCCAGTATAGCTCAATGGATCGCTGAGGTGCGCAAACCGTCACACCACGGTAAGGTCCAGTCTCTTCGTGACTCACTGCTTTTCAGAAAAGCTGATGTGTTCTTGGGAGTGTCTGGGAGTATCCCAGGCCGTGGCAATATCCCAGCCCACATACAACAGTGCAACATCAACCGTCGCATGGTGTTGTCACCCGAGTACCCTTACTTTCCGTATACAACAGAGTGGGCAAGCAGAAACAGGCTATTGCTGACGGCTCCCGCACCAGAACCGCCTTACCGCTCCCGGCTAGGTGCTGATGCGGTCAAGAGGCCTAACCGGCATGCGGTTAGCTGGAAGATTTGGCCGGTCTAGATCAAGGCAAGCTCTGATGGGCAAAATGTGTGGATCCAACAGCCAGCCATGACTCGGCGTGGGCGAGATGGCCTAATTGGTTAGCTTGCGAATTTACTGCCCGGAAGGCCTGTGGTTCGAACCCGACCTCTGCCTCTCGAATTCCCCTGTCTAGGCTTGGGCAACTTTGCACTATCCCAGTACTCGTGCCTCCTTCGGGTGGAATGGCCGCTAGGCACCGGAAGGGTGCTACAGCTGAACGCATGACTCGGTATCCGCATTGCCGGTTAACACCGGCACATTCAGAGGGTGTCGAAATTCCCAAGTATTATTATACATGTAAATATAACGCGCTGTACATGTGCTTTTGATCCGTTTTGGGGGTTTAATACACGTGCACCTTTGGCGGTTCTTTTGCCGAAAGCGCTAGTTTGAAAGGTTCAGACTGAGAACTGGG
The DNA here is from genome assembly GCF_000715545.1 of Opisthorchis viverrini. Lineage (NCBI taxonomy): Eukaryota > Metazoa > Platyhelminthes > Trematoda > Opisthorchiida > Opisthorchiidae > Opisthorchis > Opisthorchis viverrini. Next base: position 111,768 of record NW_008752286.1, on the reverse strand, counting down.
GTGAGGCACTACCGTTATTTCACCCTTCTTGCACTCTCGTGTTCCGTTTCCTGCCCACCGAAATCTGAATGATCTTTCCACAGGTCCCAGCTCTATGACTGACCGATTTGCTCGCTGTGCATGACGCTCAGCGACATCTGTGTATTTAAGTCCAGTAACAACCTCGAACACTCCGAAGTCTGTTTGTAAGCCCCCAAAACCGGACTACTTGGATGCCTTTAATATTCACACACGGAAACAAGGAAGACTACAAGCGGCTCTTGTTCATTCACTGGATTCCCTCTGCATTGATGTTATCTTTCAGAAATAAGAGTAAAAGACACAAGTCCTGTAATTGGAATAACTGCCCCGTCGTCCTCTCGGTTCCGACGGTGACCTCTGCTGTTGCAGAGGCCGCTGCAGCTGGATATGCCGGGGTGAGTGTTGTATTGACCGACCGATCAAAAGCGTCTACATGATTGGATACCCGTTGGTGGTCACCTCTGCTCGGTTCGTTTGGCAATTTCTGTGAAAGGATCCCGTAAAGATGAGATTCAACGCACACCCTGCTCACACCCTGATGGACTGTAGCTCTGAATCTGACGTTCTAGGTGCTTATTTTTACAACCGCTAAAAGCTCAGACGTCCTTATGATTGGTGGTGACATGGACGCACAGGTAGTTAGACTAAGCGCTGCTGAAGCCCGATAGGGTGATTGTCTTGGTTTGGGTATGAGACGCACGGACAACGGAGGTCATCTGCTTCGGATGTGTGACGATTACAGACTTTATCTACTGTACCGATTCCCTTAACATCGGAAGTCGCTTGACTAGTGAACCAGCCCCGAATACAAATAGACCATATTACTATTAGTTGACGGTGGCGGGAATCGATCACTGCGCACCGCTCCTTCTGGAATATCGGTCTATACTCTGGCCGTGCACTTGTTGGCTGTCCAGGTCTACGCAGAACGCGCATACCCTGCTTAGTCATTGGGAAGCTAGTGGATCCGGAAATCAAACACTTGTCTTGCTGTTTCCGATGATGATCATGATGATGGAATAATGTGACAGCGTTCTCACATTTCAGGCCATTACGCCCGCACAAAATACTCTAAATATCACATCGGAAGCCGTTTCTTTTTTGGCGTACACTTCGTACTTTCCAAGTGTAGTTTTATTTATGAAATTTCCGCTCTCTTGAAACTGAAGTGAATGACGTGAATTCGGTGTTAAGTTTGCTGATCTTGGTAGTAGCGCAAGCGACGAGTGCATCGTAACAGATGAAAGCAGTGCACGAATCGTCAAAGCCTGAGCTGTAGTCACTAACTTGCATCATCTCTGGCGTCAAAAGCAAAGTTCATTTCCCTTATAAAACTCCTTTATAAAACGACCATGACAACCTACCTACCTTATGGGTGTGTTGCTTGATCTCTGAATTGGAGGAATGTAAAATCTCCGATTATTTGATCATTCTTCTTCGTTACATAGTAGACATTGACTGGCTAAATCGTTTCCTTAATGAAATAATCCGTAAGCGAGTACTAGGTAATGAATCAGAATCGTCTGATCAACATACAATGTTTTTCCGGTGGCTGAGGCATATACCACGCATGTGGGACCACAACCTGCTCCGAAAATAATGACTTTCCAATTCGCACTCATGGTCCCGCAAAACGAAAGTAACTACCTCAAGTTCAGCGCTGTGCGGTCTTCACTCCCTTTCTGGATAGGGTTCACATGATTTTCGTTGCGCGTGGTTTAGAGTCCCACATGACGCGTGGTACGTAGCAGATCCCAATAGCTAGCTACTTATCACCTAGCTGGGCTCGCCAGTTAACGCTCTGTCGTTTTCCGAAGCTATGTCGAGTGAAGTTCGCAATGTAGTATGCTGCTGATGGTGTCTTACTCTAACGTGACAGTCAGTTGTATTTATTTTAGTGATTTTTGGAAGCGTAGGCGCTTTTTAAAATAAGCGTCTATCTTTGTCTGTTGTGCACTGGGACGTCCCTCGTAGCTGTATGGTACTTAAGCACGGGTTTACACTATTGATGTGTTACCGATGTTGATGAAATCCAACTAACTTTCCGTTGAAACGTCTTAAAATCTTACCGATCGATTAGCGCCTACTATTAATGTAGTCCACTTATCTAAATTCTCATGACATTGGTCAGTCTATCCACAGTGTTGCATAGACCTGGGAGCGAACTTCTGGCCCTTAAGATGGTCAGTTTCACGGCATTCTCCACTTGCTCCAGACGGCCAGTGCTAGCTCCAGATTCAGCAACTCATTGACCGTATGAGGTTAAACTCTCATAGGGAAGTCTGAAACGGGGGTTCCAAAGTTGTTACGGTGTAAACTTTTCATAGGTATCTTCATCTCATCTAATTCATCGTCGAAGGAACAGTTGGCGCTTCTCAACCGAAATGAATAAGCCATAAAAGTTTCCATGCTGGCAAGCATTGTTGTGCCGCTATTTTCAGATATGCTTTTTCATCTAGCTCGAGGAACAGACCAGTAAGCAAACCGCGCAACCGGGCCGCCTATAATCCACACCTATGCCACTAACTTCTTGTGTCACTTGAGTGCTGGAATAGAGTTAAACTCTGTTTGAAGAAATCACTTTTGTATGGTATGGTTGAAAGGACTAACACCCACTCCAATTCAAACCAGCGCTTTCCGAATATCGAAACGATATTTCTGCCAAGCCATTTGTGGAGACTGTGCGAGTAGCTTACCAGCGACATCAACACTAACTGTTGTTTCACCCCGTAGGTAAATGATCAAAGTGGATAAATTTGGCATGGCGTTATAGTCAGTAACTTGAGTAAAACAGTATCTGTTTAGTCAGCGGGATATCTCAAGTTCCGTTTTCATCCCTGTCATTCGTACCCCTGGTTGCATCTTCTGCCTTTCCGATTCTCGATCAACCAATTCATAGTTCCCCTTTACAAGTACCAGCCCATCAATAAATGAGGGGTTCAAAACATTCGAAATTTTTGCTTGATGATGGAGTTTTCATGTCACGTTCAGGATGGCAATGTGGACCTACGAATTAGGAGTCAGAGGGTCTTTCATAAACTTCTCATCACACACTACGGGACGATATGCCACTGCGCACGGATATATTAGATATGTTGCAAGCTGTTAGGAAACACGCTATTCTTGTTTCCTATTACCAAACACTAATAATGTCATTTACTTTTATCTCCTTTTTGGTCCAGCCCATAGGCAACTTGAATTCAGATGGTTCTTCGCCTCGAAGGACGAATTCCGCGTCTCAGCACAGTGTTTCTAAATCCCACACCGTATCTGTGGAAACTGATCAGCATATCACTGTTTTCCCTACCAATGGTGATCACCATTCCGAAGACTCTGCTGCCTGTTCTGATAGTCCCGCACCCAACGATCCCGCCATCATCCTGAAAGAGCTAACTGTTGCTTTACGTGATTGGACCAATGCAGCTCTCTCCCAAGAGAAACGAGCGGATTTTTCGGCGGTACACGGAGCGCTTGTAGATAGGATTGCACAATTGGAGCGTCAGGTGTGCGAACTCTCTTTACAATGCCAATTGGAAAAGAAGAGACGCTTGATGAATCAAGAAGTATGTGTCAGGGGATGCTTCCGATAAAGCTCTTTGACAAAAATTATCTAGGTTTTAATCCTGCTTGGGTTCTTCAACTCTGGGTCCCTATTTACGAATGGCTCTCCACCCTTATTGACAAGGGTAAATATTCTTGCACGAAGTGCATCGTGTAACCAGGTTTTCCACACACTGTTCACAAGATCCGCCATATCCTCATCTTATCGGAAAATAGGTATCTACCCAAAAGTGTTGTGCAACCGCAATGGTGATTGGAAGCTGCGAAACGGGGTAATCGGACAAAGCAAATTTCAAGCATGAGAATCATCACCTGTTCAGGCTTGATGGTTCAAGTACGTCCAGCGTGTGCTGATGAATTAGTGCTAACAAGTTCGCTTCGCAATGGTCAGGTGTCCAGAGTTCAAATCCCAGGACGGCGGAGGATTGCACTACTGGTGAGCTCTAGTAAGAGTGAAACTCGAAACCAGTGCTTACCCTCTTTAATATGGACCCACCAATACAATCGTGTCATGGCTAGAGTGTTGGACCGTTTAAACGGTAGTGATGCGAACACGAAAGGAGGATGATTCAGTACATTATTAATGTTACGTACATTTATCTCCTTGGAATCGCATTCTAAAAATTTCGTGTGTAGCTAATCTATGAAGCTATAAAACTGACCTTTTCACTATAACCTGCTGACTGCCATTATACAGTCTCATCGTATCGAAACATATGAGTACTTCGAGGATGCCGATGGGGTGAGTCCATCACACCGGGGATGATTTCCATAGACCTTAGTATCAAAGGACCATGTTGATAACGCTAAGTGGCGTTTTTCGTCCGGAGAGTGCTAAGAATACATCTGGTTCCAGTTCTTCTCGTTCTTCATTACACTATTGCCCCCACCTTCTGGTACCAGGAACAGGAATAAAAGCGACCTATTTCACTTATTCCTTCTCAAATTCCTGTACGCTTGACTGACCCTATCCTGGGGCGATCATACTTCTGCAAACATCATTCATGGGAACGTGAAAAAGTGTTTTTAATGATCTATAGCGAAAGTTCTTGACTTCATGGTCGTTTAGGTGGAAACTATCTGGGCAAACCATTATGTAGGATCGGGTGGGGCAAATACGCTAGTTTAGCTTGTCAGACTTTGATAACGGTGAAAGAGACAGTACTTTTCAGAGAATCATTATGGGCCCTAACACTAGAGTATTGACCACATCATCATCATTATGGACAGAATGAAATCAATGTTTAACACTGATGCTTCGCTGCCGTACAACCATGACTTATTTGGAAGCACTATGGGAAAGAAAAGAATAAAGGTGGACAGGGAAGGGACTTACTACCTTACTACAATCACTCCAAAGTGCCCTACGCCTCCACTGTAAAAAGGTCCGAAGCATTAGACTGCTCATGTGAATGCCTCAGCGAATTGCTGATGTATTTCGATACGAGGCAACCGCCGGAGGTAGGCCACTATGATCCCTTTGATTGTGTTACCGACGTGGTGTGAATATGGGGAACAACTGCATTTGATCATTGGAGGTTGGTGCTATTTAATCTTGCAAATTCAATGATTCACCCCTCTAGCTTTTTCCTGCGCACGCATGTCACTCTTGACCAGCTTAGCAACAACGTAGACTGTTTTCTGACTTCATTTCCTAGCCATCTACGGTTTCTGTCACACCTAGTTATTTACAGATGTTGAACGATTTCATCAAACTATCTACTCAGAGACATCACAGCAAATATTCAAGAATAGCCGTTATGGGCTAAGGCTGTAAAATACTAGGGTTCAATCCAGATCTTATTTGAGAACTCGGACATTTTCTTGTGAAACCTGATTGTGTTTACTCAATTCATCGAGTATTATTTGGGTCCACAGCTTCGTCCTTAACATGTCAAAGGCGACAATGCAGGTCTGCCTGACTCGTTTTCAGACTTTCAAAATGTTTAACCGAACCGTTGGTAAGGCTGCCATGACGAGAGATTGCGGATACGATAGCAGCATTTCGGCACAGGGGAATGCTATATCCCGTAGTTTCCGGACTTTCACGACACACCTTACACGACTAAGCAAAAGAACCTCGTGTTCGAAAGGGTCTTCCGTAGGCTGTGACCGGGTATATTTCGCTGCGTCGTTGCACGATCGGATACTAGGTCTCACCCGTCCTTTGGATAGCATAGCATCATCAAAATGCAGAGAGGCGTCCTAATATGTCATTAGGTATACTAAAACATGTCCTAAAATTGTATTGTCTTATCCTTTACGTGTTCTTATATCTCTTGAATCTAGCAAACTGATTCCCGTCCTTCACAACTCATGCGGGTGGACTGTGATGATAACAAAACGACGGCATGCATGCTGCCCCAGAGATCATTGTCTGAAAGCCTTGTAATTGATGGTTTGCAACAACGTATCCGAACCCTAACAGACCAGGCTCAGTACTTTGCCGGTCTGGCAACTTTTCTACAAGAGGAGGTGAGTACTTAGAAACTGTGCTTTGCCTTTTACTTTGTTGTGATGACGGTCCTACTTCGTGTGTCAGCTGCTTTACGGGCTTATCCATAAACCGGACAAGTTGTCCCAATCGTTCTAGTTACGTGTTTTTGTGTCCGGTTAGTGCGAACGTTGGATAACGAACCCATAACACTAGCGCGCATCTGAACCTAATCACGGGCTGTTGGATTTTTCACAAGCATGGCTTTTCTTTCAGTTTCTTGAGCTTTTCGGATTATTTTAAAGGTCAACTTGCTATCACCATCCCCTCCATCCATTCCGTCGACGCAGAGTTCTGCAAGTCAGTCGAGGTTTTTGGTTAGGAATTGCATCGCTCCATCCACTATGTGCCTAGTAATTGCCTCAGAATCCTCGTTGCTAATAGGCGCTACTAAAACCATTACATCAGAACCTCCTTAGACACCGAGATAACGTTAGCTCGGGATAAGGTGCCAAACAACTCTCCTTAGTAAGTTATAAAAAGAATCCAGAATATACCCCTCATATTCTTCTGCCTCGAAATTTCATCAGCGATCTTCAATTAAAAACCAATGGATAAAGATGTCGGGGGGTTCTGGAAACCTCGACCACGCGACCGCTTCCCTCTCTATCAGGATTCATGGGACGGGTGGTCGTGCGTTTCTTTGACTGCTAAAGCACGCCCCCTAACCGTCTCGAACAAGTGAATTTTTATTGGAATTTATTACTCGCCGAATCGTCCATTAATTTCTTCAGGTAGTCATCTGACTAATTGTCGGTGTTTTATCGGATAAGGCATTCTGACTATTCATTAGTAGTGAGGTGACTGGCCGAATGAGATAACGACTGGTTTATCTGAGGTATGCTCTTATCGAAAAGCGTGGTTTACCATAATCATATCCAGATATTTCGAGCAAACTTCCAGATATTACGCGGTAACAAAATGATCACATAGTCACTGTTGCAAGCATTTTACTGATTTACTGACCCACTCTATCGACGACTATTCAAATTGAGTATTGAGCACAGTTTTAGATAAGCCATTCCCCGGGAATTTTTAGCGAGCGTAGCTCTAAATAACCTCTCAAAAGATACGTAATTAAATTAGTGTGTAACACGCCGCCTGTTTGGGCGCATGATAGCCGGGCCGACCAGTCAGTCTTGTTCTGTCTGTTGTCCATACCGTCCATTGATAAATGTGGTGGTGTCTTCATGAATTTTGCCGTATGAAAGACTGTACTACATAGTTAATCCGGCGAGGATTTGGAAATCCACGTACTGATTGCCAATGTTCACCAAATGCCCTAACTTAAAGTTTAAAGATTGTCCTTTTACCTGCTATCTGAATTTCATATTTAATAGAAGTAAACTGAGCAAGGTGCCGACTGGTCGGTTTATCTTGAAAAATTGTTCAAAAATGCTATGTATATATAGAACGTTATGTGATAGCCTTCACCTTAAAGCAACAAACATACTTCGTGATATGGTGCACTTTTGTTTCTCATGGTTAGGAATGAATGGTGTGGCTCAGTAGGCGAGTTGAAAACGGTAGATTCACTGATGGACGCAACTGTCTCTCGTCTCAAGTCTCTCTTCGACTGTTTCAAGCGATACTCTGAACTAATACTGCTACGTTATTTGTGCAAATATGGCTTCCGTACCAAAATTTCTTCAGTACCATGTTACCTTCGCATTGCTTTCGGCGGCTATAATAATTATTGTCATCACGATAACAATAAATAATCTTTCAGCTGCACTGTCCTTCCGCTGCCTAGCTGCCATGTCACCCGTAGGGATCAGGGGGATCAAGCCTGGACAAGAGGCTGCTGTTGCAAATGAGTTGATTCTGTGACCGGTTTTAACTAACAGCAGTGACTGCTTGGGAGTTAGCTTAGCTTTTCATTGGTCATCATGACTTTCGTCTGTAACCTGACTTCAAATTATTTGCACGTCCTTCAAACTATTACGGTTGCTGTGTTCTCCCATGGTTTGAATACTGTGCGATATTCATTATCGATGAAATGCTAAACTGGTCACAAAACTTTATCTAGGGTGCCGTGTGACACCATTTTAGCTTTCGTTATATGCGTCTGTTATCCGCCATCCAAATAGTAAACTGTGCACATTGCAACGATGAGCCACAAGGTTCCATTTGCGTTCAGGGCCTATAGACGTGTTGACGTCAACTAGACTAGCTACGAAGTCATGATAAGGATCTCTGCTTCACCCGCACCAACTGTTTCATCCACCTAAGCATTATCAATTACTTCGAGACCGGACAAAGCAAATGTGAAACGTGGACTATAACATTTCCAACCCTAAAATTGGATAACTTTTTGAGTTGTATCACGATGTCCCGCTGATTTAAGTTTGCCAAAGTTGTTCCCTGTTGACATGGAATAACTAGCAGCACGTCGATTTTCTTGGCCTTGAGCGATTCTACACAGCCACTTCATATTATATGCGATTTTCACACGTGGCGACACCAGGCTATCAATGCCTGTCGACTATAGGCCTGATTGTTTCCAGAATTCTCCTAAACACAAGAATATAATCACGTTAGTGTTGCACTTCAAGATCGCACTCGCTGATATGCGCAACTTAGTGCTATAAACATTCACAATTTCTTCGGATACCCGAAAACGCAGCTTCCAGAGGCCTTTCATATCCACTATGACTCATCAGATGGATTTGGAGGACAGTGGAGTAAACCCGAACTTTGCAGTGCATTGCCACCAATGTCACTGTGCTGCTGAGCATATCGCTGAGTGGTTTATTGCTTCTGATCGCATATATTACCTCATTAGTCACCTCATATCTATAACAAGTTTGTTTCCCCCCAACTGTTTCATTTTCCCATTTCAACGCATTCTGTGTTGAACTAAAATACATAAGAGAAGCCGATACACCGTAGATTCATACAGCTCCAGAAACTGCAACTGAGGAATAGTCTTAACACGCATTATACCTGCCTAATGATGTGTCTTATCATCAACCTGTGGACTTCAATCGTGAAATCTTCCACCTAGGCTTGAACAAGCTGAGTGTCACATCTTTCGTACTCTAGAAGGGTGCCACAGGTGACTTAACTCGGGCTTCAACTCTCTTATCAAGGACATCTGTGGTCCAAAGCCGTAGATTTCATCCATGTCCCGTCTTGATGTGATTTTTATAGCATAGGGTTCCATACTGATAAAAATCGTTACCTATTCCTCTGTTTACTCTCTGTATAAACTATTTTAGGTTATTTCGGCTGAGGTAGCGACCTTTTTGCTGCCGTCTGACCAATTTGGCGACAAGAATTCTCTAATGCTGGGCTTGGTTTCACAACGTGACAAGTATATCTATGACTAATTTGCATTTGTGTAGCACCTCGTTCTCCTCACCGATTAACCTTAACAATCCAGCAAATGTACCTTCAAACCATAGTATGGTGTGCACTTGCCGCAGTACATGGTGCTCCGTGCAACCGATAGTTAATTATGGAATCAGCCGCTTATGCATATTTTGCAAATTGAATTGAGAAAAACTCACCGTACGTACGGTTACTGACCTAGTTTCCTCGCTTATGTGGTCTACTTTTCTGGTGCTTTAGGGGCGTTACTTGTACTGCCAAACTAGCAGTTTTGCTCACCAATTTAGCCAAGCTTACAGCCTACAAGTAGGAGTTATTCACTGGTGATTCGCACATTCTATTTATGGGTTAACAGTGAAAAGTAGCCGTGTTATCAGCCGATTATTAACAAATTATCTTTGTTATTTGTGGTGGCGTATTACTTTGATCAACAGAGTGAGTTGGCAAAGGTTACATCACTGATTTAGATTCTGAGCTTAGTAGCTGTATAAAAATACAGTGCTTTAGTGTGTAGGTTCCGTTCGGGAACTGTGCTCAACTTCTCTATCAATGGCGCTAGGGGCCCGCAGAATTGATGACGATGGTTCAATATTCCATCTGTATCCTTTGTATGATTGAATTCTGTGTCAGATCAGCTAACAGACATCTTCAGTATGTCGCGAGTTTCAACTCACAAAGCTATTCATACACGACTTCTTTTCGGCACACCCCTACGGTGCGATTCGTAGTGAAGTGGTTCCTGCGGTCAAAACCCCGGGTTGTTTGTGTGTGTGCCCACACGTTAACCTTCATAGGGAAGATAATGGTTACCCTACTACATTGAGAACTTTCCCATAATATTATTTATATTATTATTATTATTATTAATTATTATTAGTCAGACTGCGACGCAGACCTCCATTGTGCTCGTGTGGCACTGCCATACGTTGGTTTCAGCTTTGCACGCATCAGACGTGCCTGCTTATATCTCAGCTACTCCGGCAAGGAGGGCAGTCGATAGCATCTTGTCACCGTGGGATTTATTGTTGGAACTTGGTCCAGATCCCACTATGTTTTATCCAAGGTTTATTTGAGTAAATATTCATTGTGTATACTTTTGAGGAAGACTGAGAGGCATCTCCTCTGTGATGCCATGACAATGTGAGGGTGTGACGTGTTATGTAAACTCGTTTAACCGTGTAGTTTCAGAATGTCCTAAACAGATGGAACAAAGTAAATCGACCAGACTGCCTAAATGGTGTTTTCTGTGATTTATTGCTCTGTAGGACCGTAACTGGTTAGTCTCAGGTCACCTAAGGACGTGCGTAGGCGTTGTTTGATTAGAATCGAAAACGACAAAGTGGTGTTACCCAACCTTCCTTCGGATGCGTATAGCTCCCACTCAGTCGCATTTGAACACCCAGCTAAACTCTACCGTCCTGTTTAGACTGCCACCCAACGTATTCTTCTGTCAAAACCCCCACTCTAAGAAACAGAGACGCCCCATATGAACCACCGCATTGAATAATCGATCATTTGTAGATCTGTCGCACGGTCATCCTAAGACAGTGTCAGTTGCTCATAGCTATGTATGTTTTCTGAGTAGGGCTGCTAAACCAAGAATGCTACTCCAATATGGTCGCCACTTATTTGTCAACAAGGTAACTTTTTGAAGTAACGCACCACAGAGATCACATGGTAGGTACACGTATGTTCTATCCCCACATTTTCTTCGGAACCTGAGTCTGAGGTGCGTCATTCAGCTATTATCTCACGGGCCTTGACGAGCATGTGATTTGTGGAAGTTTTCTGCCAGAATGGCTCCTGAAAATTGTGGCGAACAGACTTATTGATTATTGACTTCACGCTTCCCCAATCTAACGAGTCGTTTTCTGTCTAGCACACTCATTGTTTTATAGCAGCCAATTTTCAACGGAACCCATCTTTTTGTCACTGTTACTGGTAATGAATCCGACCCACACACTAGATTGTTTTCCGATTGAATTTCTTGTCCTATCGGATTTGGTACCTGCTCATTTTATTGTAGTTGCATTGCATGAGCGCCGAAGCGTCCGCTTATCTGTACATGCATTGGTGAAATTTACCATCTTGTCGAACGACCGAACTTGTCAAACTCAGGTACCTTCATACTCGGAGTTTTATTTCAACTGGACGATTGATCCAGCAAGATGATAATCAGGAATGGGAATACACTCTGGATACTCATTGTCCAATTCATACACCACTGCTATTAACTCTATGTATATCAGCTACTCTAGTATCCATCTCAGAGGAGTAGATCTTGATCTGCGGGCCTTGATCTATCTATTTCTCATTGAATATCTGCCCGGTGATTACTCATATTCTTCAATTTGACTGTAACCGCAATCCATGGAAGATGCTGTAACAAAATCTCTCATGGAGGCGACTTTATGAGCTGTCATAGCGTATTAGACGCACTAGACAACAATCTAACGTATGCTTTTTGTTACGCGTCCTTTGAATTCGAGGAGACCATTTATGTACTGCTCGTTGTGTTGGTTAGTTTTGGTAACCGCGCAAGCTTTTCGTTTCAGAGGTGAATGAACACAATGTTTGTTTTGTTCCGAAAGTGTTTGAGTGAAGCAAGCATATCCTCCCGCAACTATCCGGAGAGACCGCGCCTCAGAAAGGACTACCTTTAGTTTGCTGATTTCAGTAGTTAAATCCCTAACAGAATACACTAATTTTACTCAGTCCGCAGAGTTGTGCATTTGGTCTCGCCATGAGGTTTTCGGTACCTCCATTAGATAACGCTCCAAACGCTCCAAGGTTCGTTGTTTTGGACACGCTAATCATAGCAAGTTAGCAAAAGTAATTATTTTGGTCAAGTATTTATTCCTTATGTCTTCTTTTAGATCCGTTGTTTAGCGCCAAGAGTGATCGGACTGGCCCGTGAGGCCTACTTCCATCAATCAGAGTCTGTCAAATCACGGGAATTGATTCAGAAGATACGCAATGAATTGGATCAGGCCAACTCCGCCACTCTAAGACAAAGCAACGAGATGGCTCAACATATTGCTAACTTGACGGATGAGCTACAAGAGCTGCGCGTGGGGCTTGGCCGCAACAACTCGTTCGACACAACGTCCAACTCATCCAAGAAGGTATTCTGAATTTTTTGTTGATCTCTGATTTGTTTTCTACATACTTATTCGTTTGGATTCACCTTGGAATACATCCTTCCGGGCATCCCACTGTTGCACTTTCAGTTATTAACTTCACATCAAATATTGCCAGACCATGGGTAGCTGCGCAAGACTCTGGATGATGTTACACTAGTTGAGTCATCGGCATCGTGCTTTATAGCATGAACAACCGTCTTACCTGATAAATCTTAGTAGCACTGAACGAAACATTGCGCAATGAAAACTGTTACCAGTTACATACCGCCCTTTCTGTGATCATGAATACATAGTTCTCTCGATAATCGAATCTGGATAATGCCAATGTTCCCCTAAAAAGCGGAGCGTTATCTCTACTGTTGAGTTTGTAAAATAAAAATCAAACATACAAGCCTCTTGCATAGAGGAAACTTTGAGCTAGTAATCCGGTGTTTCTTCCAGTGATGCTCTGTTTCGGTCCACGTACGAGGCACGTCCGTGAACGCGTTTTTCCTGGTTCTCATAGCAACTTACAGTACTAGGAATCTCATGCATGAGTTGTGGTGTCACCCCAGTAGACTGGTTGACAGGGTTACATGTGAACTGATCACACAAGCTTGCGAATTGACTAAACGAACCACTATTGCGTCGCACTGACACGAACTAAAGACGAAGCGTGCTCTTTTTGGGTCATCAAGTTTTTGGCACAAGATTCTCTTAGCTTAGACGTAATACACTACTCCTAAGGTTGCTGATAACTCTTCGACAGCCCACGACCGGTTTCACCCATATTGGGGCTCCTCAGGTAGGCGCACTCCCCAAGTCACGCGTCCAAACCAAACTGAGATGCATATGAGTGTATTCGCTGAAACGGAAACCCGGGGGGCTGCGCCTACCTGATGAGCCCCAAGAAGGGCGAAACCGGTTGCGGGCTGTCGAAGAGTTTTCAGCAACCTTCTGAGTGGTACTTGACTCTATACAATGTATCGCTATATCTCGAATATCATACCAACTGAAACATGAGACGGCGTGGTGCAGCACATTCGGTTAAGGGGGCCATCATAAACTAGAAATTCAGCTGAGTTCCAGGTGAGTCTCCCGTCAGAACTGAAGTGATGTGCAAATGAGTGTATCTGTAGAAACTCCTTCCACTCATTAGAGTGCGTTGTGTTAGAAGCTGTATGAATGATTTACAACCAGGACGGTGTAGCAATCGGGATTTAGGATTAAGCTTTTGCCGTTAAGAATGTTGTGACCTAACTGTCCAGCTCAGGCAACAAACTAAAGTTTATAGTTAGATATTCCGTGGATACCGGGCATGTGCCCTTGCGAGTTTTATTTGGAATTGCCTGAGGCGAATAGTGTGCATTAAAACGCGATGATGGGAATTCATTCCCCATCGACTTAACTGCTGAAATTCTCACAATTAATAGCCAGGGTGGGCTAGCCTATGTCGGAAGTTTGACAGTTCTGAGATCATTTTTATGGGTTCCTACTAAGCGCCTCTAGAGAGTAATATGAAAGCCGTCTCACTTCTGTTCCTCTGAGTCTCCATTTTTTTCATTCCTCAGGTTTCGATATTCAATGTGTTGAAACGCTAACGGTACCTGGATTGCTTCACAATTTGTCCAGCTCGGTCTAACTTCGATTTACGGATGCTGGCAGCGGATCAAGATCCTATCGGAATTGCCCTTGATCTTACCAGAATTTCACTGTGCTCACTTCAGTCCTTTCTTTCTTGTCCTCATTATTTTTGTAAATAGACCTCTTCCGACCTCCGTTGCCAATGGGATACTGCTATTCATACACTTTCACGTAACACGTCTTCAATTCTCACTTAGCCGTCTCAATTTTGTCTACACATGCCAGTGAAGAATCTCCAACATTGACACAACGCAATTCTAAGCTCTCTGAATGTTTATACGTGAGTGTTTTTATTACTTTGTTTACAACACGATGATGGACACACCGGAGGACTTAACGGCCAAGTTCTACGACAAATGAGGAACCGTGACTTGTTCGGTAAGAACAGTGGGATAATTAAAAGAAGTTACATTAAGTGTGACAATTCTACTAGTCGGTCGATGTGCATACGAATGTGTATAAACACTGGGCGAGTGCAGTAGTGTTACCCAGATCAAACACCGTTTGGTCAGTCGTTCTCTCAGAAAAAACGCAACAGCTGGTTGTCCCAAGGCGCAGCTACCTCCCCTAGCTTCCCAGAAGATCGATGGACGAAATGATGGCGGCTACAACCACTACGACAAGTACTCGGTCCTTACAGCTGACAACAATAGTAATAATGATGATGATGTATCATTTTCATTTGGAAATTTCAGTCTAGATTGCACGTCGCGCCAGCCGTCTGCTAGGTTGAACGCTATATTATTTCTCCAATAATCCAGTATCCATTCAAACTGTCTTACCCTAATGTTGCTTGCTGATAATCGGCAGATCAATAGATGGAGGATGTCCTTAAATGGCGGGAAGTGACTTTAGGCCAGATGATTGTTTTCGGCTTCACTGTCGTACAACTGTATTTTTCGGCAGGATATGACCCCCTAACGAATATGGGTATCCGAAGTTCCCCACACTTCCAAAAACACTCAAATGACGTGAACAGAAACCGATGACGAGAACGTCATTGACACAGATAACCGGACATATATCACAGTCAAGCTGGCTGAAGAGTGTTCGAGGTACATGAAAAATCAGTCATGTAGCTTCTGTGTTATCGACAATAGATATAACTCGTACTCCACGCTGATTCCTTGCCCCTAACCCATAAAAAATCAAGAAAATGCTGGTTTAAAATGTTGGCTTTATTCGTGTGATATTTGGAAACGAAACTACGTGAGTGGTGCTCATTCCATTGCTTTCACATTTCTTGAGTGGTGCGTTCTGGAAGGCAAATTTTGAGACATTGTTGAAATGCTATGCAGGCCAGCGTTCGAAACTAAGCATAACACCATGCACAAAATCTTTCTATTGCAAGTCCTACATCGCACTACATTTGGACCTTCAAGGTCGGTGGGATTGTAGTTTTTATTGGGAGGAAAATCGAAAAATAATGCATAATATGTCTGGAGTGCAAATCCCTATAGAGCCACTCCGTGTAAGCGTCCTAGAAATACGCTAACAACGGTTTATTACATAGATGCAATTTTCGACGGACTACCAGTGATACGAACATCAATTTTTTTCCTTGCCGTATGGTTATATTGGGCTCTTCAGCAGTCTAGCACACATATGGTACAGTAAATCCAATTTGTAACAATACTCCAGGTGTTTTCAACAGCGACATACCGGTGGTTTCTCCAGTGGACTATGCTGAAACAGTCATCGTTGCATGACGCGCGCAGTTTATGGATGCATTATGCTAGGATGAAGTGTATGGTGTGAACTGTCGGTCATATGTTAATCGCATTGACTTCATCATATTGTTCCCCAAAGTGCTAAACCTCATTGACCTTTCCTTGCAACACGTATTTCACCGCAGAAGATGTAACTCCATCCTTAGAAAACGTGATACCTCATCTGAGTGGCCCGGATGTTCTCTGTCTCAGAGTATTTGTTGCCCTAGTTGTTTCATATATGTGGTTTTCTTTTTTCACAATGTCCCCAAACGACCGCTTGAAACGGTAGGCGTACCACCTATTTAGGAATTGAAAGTTAGGTCTGTGCACATCGTATGTACTCTGCCGGCGCAAATATGCCAGTTCAGGAAACTTTCAGTTCAGGACAGCAGTTAGAATAGATTTCAGTGGATTCAATTTATTCCCTGTTCCCGTTCAGTCATTCCTATATCTAATTGGCCTTGTCATGTTATCTTTCAAGTGCTGACAACGATTAGCTACACGGCGTTCCACTGAGAGGTATGATAATTCAGTACGTTATCCAAGCTATAACTGCGTCAGTACTTATCACAGCTTCCATTCGAGAGCCCAGCAAGTTCTGTAGGGTCTAAGAAGTGGTCGCTTCTCGGACAGGTAGCATGACCCTATCATTTAGCATGGTCGTGTTCGATATAGTTTTGTTTCCGGGTAAAACAGAATCGGAGCTGTTTGTGGGTATACAGCTTCGCAGCTTTGCATTTTTAACTGCTACCATTAGTTGACGTAACGACAAGGGTAACTATTAGAGTCCAAGTAAAACCCTTCGAATGATCTCAAATATTAAAGAAAGGCCACTCACCTGTACTGGAGCCACTTTTCCCGCTGGTTGCACTCCTGCTAGACTGACTTCCGGACTTCGAGCGGGCCTCACCGGGGAATACCGCTTGCTGACCAAGATTCACCGACCGAACAGTTTTCGGCCTTCAAAGAAAGTAGGATATGGTATGTCAGTATGTTGCATCAGAGCCTTCGTGCTCCACTATCATAAAGTCGAGATAACACATTTGACGAAAACTATTTGGAAAAGGGAAGCACCGGATGAATTGATCCCCTTTGAAGTCATTTTGTGGGTAATACCTTTGTAATGGGAGAGCAAGTCAGGAACCATTGTTGACTACTATTGCAAACAGAGAGGTGGTCAATATTCGACTTATGTAGGGGATGGGAAAACGATTACCAAGAAGCCTGGTTATTGTCCGTTCTGTCTGGTCGAGTGTTTGGAGATGTATACACTTCGGTGAAATCGCACTGTATAACCGTTTAGCGGCCGCTGAGAAAATTACAGTTAAAAGAATTCCGAAAAAACTGGTATCCTCAGAGTGAGTGAGCAGTGGCTGTCGGTGTTAAGCGTGTCGGTAATCAGACCCCCCCAGTCCGGCTATTTTCCGTTGCCGTTGCTTTTTAGTCGCTTTCCTATGCAGGGTGCACTCTGTCAATGTTGCAAATCTTGCATGTTGGAAAGACCGCTCTGGATCCAAATTTGGATCGTTTGCGATTTTGAAAGCGAGACCTTAGACGAAAGGTTACACATTGTATGACAGTGTCAGAAACTGAACCGAGAAATATCCCCCCTTGATTTGGAGACTGAGGCGGACCACAAAATTCAACCTGCAAGTTTCATCAAAGGAAATGACTATAAAAAATGTCTTTTATTACAGAGATCTCGAGTAAGGCTGATACTATGACTTAAAGCTGTGTTTTACTGACAAGAAATTTCATTTTAAACTTTCTCCATTTTGCTTAGGATTATAAGAAGCGTGGGAATTATTAGGTTATAATGGCACGAAACATGTCGTTCATCCGAGAAAGTGGAAACTTTTCACGCTGTTCAGCATATAATAACTGACGTTACTAATATCAGTGACTGAAACGTTCATCGAGTTTGGTTGCCTCTGGATTTACGGTTGACTGACTTAATCTGTGACCAGCTGGAAACTCTGAGCAGGAACCTTTGGTCTCAAGTACGGTCCTACTTTATCTCGCTTTGACAAAACATTTCAAAGCACTTTTGCCATAATGAAGCTTTTGCAACATACCGACCAAATGGCTTTTTGAGACGTCGTATACACATAGAGCTATGCTATGCCAGTGTGATTTATTTCAAATGATAGAAGATTCGCCAATCCATCGGCTGCTTAAATCCTCATTGAAAGACGTAATATACATCGCACTGATTAATATTCTCGCAAGCTGTCTTTGTTTTTGCAATACTTGTTTTCAGTGAAAGTAGGGGAAAACTTAGTTGTGCTTTGCAGTTTCTGACTGAAGAGAAGCGTTGATCCTTGCTGAGAAGTATTCCACAGCTTTCTATCTTCACTAGAGATCATCAGGTGTGTATAGCATGGATCATCAAGCAGGTTCGAATCAGCAAACTACGGCAGGGCAGTTGAACACTACTTTTGCGTCAGGGATGACTGTTGGGAGTGCATGGCGAGGTTGAGTTCCACTCCTTGGATGCGTGCTATACTTTTTTCCGTAGGTTTTCACGGGAGATGTTTCATGGACAACATTATCTCGGGTCTGATGGCACCTCGGAGTTTAGGTGGTGTCATTCTCAACATCTTCCCAGACTTAATATTCATGAGTTACCTAAATGGGTTATGTTTACATTTTGAAGTTATTTTTGATCCGAATTAACTAGAATTCTTGGGGCTGATTGATCTCACGTTCAAGATGCATTGGAAATGATTATTACTTGTCCACTTTACCCCTGGTTACGTCTACTCTTGCCAGGAAAAAGCCTGGCAAATACAACATCGTGCCATCTTTCTCAAAACACATCTTCCGTAGAATGAATCCACACAATCTGTAGCTTTTCGTCTACATACTCAAACGTCCTACAGCTATATGTTTGATGTGTTGTCGGGTTAACATGGCAATAACAGGTGTATGTGTAAACATCGGTTACTGGTTTGTGCCGTGGGACTTTTAGTTTTGACTATTTGTAGACCACTAATCTTTATCAGTATCATCGTAATTATCGTCGCCACCAGCAACACTTGTGAACCATGTACGCGTGTTGTGGTTCTAGCTACTGCAGTCGACGCCCTTGGAAATAGAGCTGGACAGCTACGGATGACGGGGAAATCTGGAGGGAAAATTACACCATGAATGCATCTACGCCATTAAAGCGTGACCATGCTATGTCAACCAATGTGTAACAACTGATGGGTTCTGTCTCAGAGTCCTTATACCTGTAGAGGACAATGAGCAGTGCAAATGATCGATCGCAAAAGTACAGGCGAGACTAAACACAAAAAACTACACAAGGGTATGTGAGAGGTTTCAGTTATACACCCGTGCGCTCAGTTTAGACGTATTGTCTGTGCAGCTCGTGCCATTCTTACTCCTTCATGGGCTTTTGGCTGACATAAGCTTCGCTTAAATCAGAGGGTGTGGCCGCGTTCTCCACGCTCCTGGCAGAAGATGCACGACATTCCTGCTGAGAAGGGCACGGCGAAGTCGTTCCCGATCCGGCTGATGTACTGAGGCTGCTGGTTGGACTTCTTGCTGAACTGCTGTTTGAGTTCATCGATGCGCGGCTGACACGACGTTCACCGAGTGTACTGAAGCGCAATCCAGAGGCAGACAGTAAAGTTTGGGCCTGGTCATTCATTTGTGCATTCGCTCTTGTTCTTGCGAGCAACTCCTGTATCATTCTATCGGCAAGTTCCTTGAGCATTCTCACCTAACAAAAGTGATAAAAAAAATGCACACGGATTCTTAATTTCTAGTGATATTGAACAAAATGATGAAAAATCTAAGTTGAACATTGCACTGCTGGACAACCTCATGCCAACAAAGGACTGGATTCGCGCAAAGGTATCGATTTATACCAATAAACATTTCATTTTGAGACAAGTAAGACACTACTTGTTTGTTTGTTACCGAATTCAGACGGTGTGTATGGGGTTTCTTTGACTCTGGTTTTTTTTGTTGACGGGTCTCCTTATTGCACTTAATTGGGCGCAGTTGTAAGAGCCAAATTTTTTGTGTTAGACATAAAGCAACAATCGTTGCCGTAGGCACTTGGTCCTTAATGTGACACTCCCAATACCTCCTTTGTTGTGTAAGAAATGCTTTACAGATCTGCTTTGTGGCTTGGCAAATGATTGATTGATGTTGCTCATTCTGTCAATTTTAATGTATTTTAATTCTGTATCACTTCTTTTTCAGTATTAGATCATCTGGATCATTAGGCCAAGCGTTAATACACATTAAAGGTTGATGGCTTCGAACAGTTTGCTGACACTATTCAGGAAATATATTACTTAGCACATTAACTTAAGCTCAATTAGTTACGTACTGTGCATCGTTTTCAGTACACAGCAACTGAAATAAAATATTCTGGAGAACTCGAAGGGTACTTTTGATCCATGAATAGAATGTGTCCCTTGTTATCTTATTGGAGCTTTGCTGCTCTAACGGGAGAATTATAAGAAACATCGGATGAGTGGGTAGTTCAAAGTCATGAAGGAATACATGAGATAACCTGAAGCGTGTCATTTGTAGCCTCAGAACGACTTCGTTTCCTCTCTTGAGTTTATACGTTAATGCAAAAATGTGAGGTTTGCAAGTACAAATATGACTGCCTTCAGTAGACGGAATGCATGCCAAAGGCCGAACTGATCGACTTTGTTGTTCAAAGCTCAAGTTGTCGAATCAGTTAGACGACCACTGGTAAAATTATCGAAATGCAACAGAAATTAAAACTACTGTATCACCCCTAATATGGCATGGAGCCGGCGATGAATATAGTGATTCCCAAATGCTCCACAGCTCCATAAACTGCCTGTGAAGGTATCATGTTTTTGCTGAGTAAAACCTTATTGAAGAATTATCTCCAGGATAATCGCTGTCGAAGAACCAATGCTTCGAGGCAAGAGTTGGACGATGGTTAATTTCTCGTGTGGCGAAATGAGAGATTACAGAGCTTCACGTAGAGGCTTGAACCAAATTGGTGCATATTCACAAGATGAGTGTCAGCTGCAGGGCAAGCTGAGTAAGCAGTTGTGTCATATACCATCACAGGTATGGATATTTTGTGGACCCTGCCGGTTATCCATCCATTAGACCTCTCAGTTATCAATTAGCTGTTGGTCATGGTGTCTCGTATCCCATGTTACCTAAACTGGGGACGTGGCAACAAGCAGGACACTGTTGTCACATTTCTGGGCCCTTCAGTTGGTATACTTTGCCTCAGAGACACTTTTTTCTATGAGGGTACTGGTTTTACTCGTCTATTCCAACTTGAAAAGGAAGCAGTTCAGAAATTCCCTTCAGAGCACTGATAATGGCTTTGAGCATTCTCCAGGTCAGCAGTTAATGAATTTGGAGTAGTCCAGTTTGACGGTACGATGTTCTGTTTTGTGCTGCCACGCAGTTACCGTAGTATCTTAAATGCGATGATGTTTTGACAGGCGTGTGCATTATTTGAAGGGGGAGGTGTTAATTCAGAAGATGGATTTTTAATTTGTAGATCAGCAGTAACAAACTATCAACAGAAATACCTTGATATCCCTCAGGAGAGCTTCGTGTTGCTCCGCATCGAGAATCTGCTTCTTTGTAATGCTACTTTGCAGCTTTTGCATTTTTTTAAGTGAACGGTTGTATCGAGTGTTTTGATTGTCAATGTCGCGCGACTTCCCATCCAATTCTGCAGTGAGTTGTTGGTTTTGTTTTTTGTAAAGCTCCAATTCGGCTTCCAGATTCGATTTGCATTCAAGTTTTGCCTGAAACGGGAGGAATTTCAAATAAACAGGACTGTACGTTTTCGCGAAGTATGTTAAAAATGAACCAAGAAGGTGTTTTAAACAATACGACTTTGAAGTCAAAAGAAAACACATCCCGAATAACTTGAACGAAGATTCCGGTTGTCTCGTGTTAACAACAATGTAGGGTAGGGGTTATGTCAACCGGGCCACTAAAATCAGACCTGTGTTCAGATGGTTTTGGCAGCCCTAACCTTGTAGCGGTCACTCACTAGATCACGCGTCACAAACACTCAGACCACGTGACAATTTCTGTCCACTTGCAACCTTAGCCGACAACAACAGCTTCCCATCCATTTTTGTTTACGGGGCTACCACTTGCGTCAGCGCCAGGCTTACGAACCTTTCGCATTGTATCCATTTTTATCAAGTCCACATAACTATTGTAATCATCAGCATCCTGATAAAACAGACATCTGTTAGCGCTTGTCACCTTCTGATAATTAACCTAATTACGTTACAACCAGAGCACTGACAATTGGTGAGCCCGATGTGACGCGGGTGGTAGCCGCGTAAACAAAAAATGGGTGGGAAGATGTAGTGTACATGTTGTCGTCTAGGGTTGTAAGTGTGATAGGTATTGTCACACTTGGTCTAATGGGTGACTGCTACACCCACATGAAGCTAGTGTTCAGAACCCGGGCGTTTTTCCCGTTCCTATTACCAGTTGTGTCTCATCGTCCGGTATTGCGCCCCTCATTTTTACCTGCGGAACATTAAACATAAACCCATGTAGCATAATCTTAACCGTCGTGGGATTTAAAATTCGGACTTCTGACATGAGGGATAACTACCTCATCGGAACACACCTGAATGATCACTTCGGAACAGGTGAGGTGGAGCTCGCGTCTGATCGATGTAATTGGTTTTAGAGCGGTGGCTCGAACGACTGTTCTGGTTGTAGCGACCGACTGGCCCGCCTATCAAGACTCCCCAGTCAGGTAGCTCGAAAACTGCCGGACAATCTTTGATTAGTTGTACTGGAATGTGAGACCCGTAGAATTCACACTCGCGTCAGTCTACCAAAAATATATGGCAAAGACAGATCTCTTTCACACATCTTGATGACGAATCGACCAAGCTTGGAAACCATACGGATTTGGTCCCACACATTTTATGACCATCAGATTCCCACTAGATACTTTAGCCTGTTCCTTAATACAGTACAGTGACCGCCCGTGAGCACGAAATGATCCATCCTCTATCAACCACTCCTGGCCAATTCAACCTTCAGTTCTATCGTCACTGGTCCGGTCGATGGTGATTATTCCTGCTTAAATGAAAACGGCGACATTTAAATATCACTTGCGAGCTGATGGGCAGAATCTTGACTGACTTGATTATCTTTTGGAATGGCTGCTGGATGGAAACGATCGTGGACTTTGCACGAGCACTCGATAATAACAACAATAGCAATTAGCTGATCTTTAGACCGTGGAAATCTATCTAATGTGTTGACATCCTCCTTCCATTGGATGAAGGTAAGCAGTTTATGCGCTCGTCAGTCTACTCACTCTCAGCACTCGATCTCTTTTTACACCGGAAATCAAATGGCTGGCAACAATAAAACATTGTTTGATTTACAGAGATCAACGGTTTTGTGGTAACATTTAGGAAGTAATAAGACGTTTCATAGGAAGATCCAAAAAACTTAATGCAGGACTTACTTTCTCTGTCTCCTGTAGTTCGTCCAAACGGACTTGGTCGTATCGCTGCTTGATGGAAAGAATTCGTAGCTCTTCTTTGAGCTCCTTCATCTGTGTCAGTTCCTCCGCATCGTCTGGCAACTTTGCATAACTGTGACGCAACAGCGTGTTACATCCATTCATTAGTGCCAGTGTGTTTTCTAGTGCAATCAGTTCTTGCTCAGCTTGCCTCGTTTCCGCGTCGAGTTGATCGCCCTTGCGCTGCAACGCTTCCTTATCTTGTGCTGCCTAAGTAAAATGAACGACAGAATCAGGCTTATCGGATTAAGTTAGTTTCCGAATTTCTGAATTCGAATTTGAACTAGCCTTATAAACTCAAATGTGACTGAAGTGAATGAGAAAACGAAGTATATAGGATCGGTAAAATACACAACAGAACGGTGAGGAACTCACTGTGGTATGAAGTAGTTCACTCGTACACATGGTTGTCTTTCCTATATGAGACTTTTTTCATGAAGGATACTACTCACAAGGTTGCTGAAAACTCTTCGACAGTCCACGACTTGTTTACAAGATCGCATGGGTAGGACATTTATGCGACCATTCCTAATTATCCTAAATCACAAGCGTCACTGATAAACTGATATACCAGTGGGCAGAAACAATTAATCTTGCGTCTGCAACGAACCCTTGGATTCCAGAAAAAGCCATGAGGTTGGTGATCAAGAATTAGAGCGCCAGATGTAAGAGTTTAGGGTAAATTCGCATAAAGAACTCTACTGCTAATCGTGTCCATAATTCTACAAGCACATAGATTGAGCCAAAGACGTCTGCTAAGGCGAAGCCTTAATGCTAATAAAAAATTTCTCATCATCATTGTGGGCAGCAGCCACAGTATTACAACACCGCTGCTTCAGAAACACTGAAAGATTTTGACTGCTATCGACTTATTTCTATAAAAATATCTGGTTTCCACTGATAGTTAAAAGACCAAATGGTAGCGTAGGAAGTGGTGGTATCATTTCCCTATGATCCCTTCACCACTCCACCTTCATTTTTCAAGACGGACAGGGTGCCGTTTGACGCATTTTATCATCGATGAGGGTTATGCTACGGTCAGATTATGGACCAGGTTAGATCTGACCTTGTTTCATCGAATGATCTAACCTTGTGACTAGGCAGTTATGTTCCAGATTGAACAACATTGTATATCGCAGTGCACAGTCAAGTCAGTCTGCTTCTTGTGTTTGGTATCATCAGCTTTGCTCATCCCATGGGTCCTGATCGGGCACAGTAACGCTTGAGCTTTGAAGTTCGAACGGCCTGCACCTACGTTGGATAAAGTGCTATTTGTTCTTAAGGTTTCAAATAAGTATCATTTGATCCAACTTCAACTGACACATGGAGTTTTAAATTTCCAGAGAAGAGCCAACTACACTTCGAGAGGTGAGTGTTTAATAACCATCTGTCAGTATAAACTGTGTCAACAATTCGAACTACACAGATCTCTTGTCACAATACTTAAGTGCTATCGGAAACTGGAGGGTCTTTAGAAATTTCTGTTGAAATGCAGTGTGCATCAGTGCATGGGAAAACATCCGAAATACATGTAGGGCGAAACGGTGTGATGGTCAGTCATCTATGTTGATTTTTCTCTGCTCTTTTTCGACGTAGAAATTTCGGTATGTATCACGCAGTACACTTGCTTCCTGATACTACCTTCACCTTCTTTCTCTCGACCCCCTTGCTAGAATCAACTGTTTTCTGCGTCTACCTTGTGTATTCGACATGCACCCACAATCTCATGAAATCTTGCCCCTAATATGTCGAACCAATTTTGACAAAGTTTAACGCGCGCTTTTGACCACTTGCGTTACCACGTACTGTGCGAGCACCTTGTAGCTAGTTGAAATCGGTTTGCCACTCTCTCCGGGCATTCTTTGGTTCCCTTTTCCTTACCTTCAATAATTTTCATCTGACGTTTTCTGATCAGAGTAGCCCTAATCGGTTCCTCTTTTCTGTGTTCTGTTTCCTCACCAAAGGAAAGCTTGGATTTATTAAAGGTTGTCGAATAACTGCTTCATTGGTTGTGCGTATCGTGGCAACTCTATCGCGAATTAATGAACCGAGTAATCCAGAACATTTCTCTAAAGCGCGAAATCCGTTCCTCGCCCCACAAGTTTCAGTTGTGAGCAAACACCTCTACACTGTCACGCAACTCGGCTTGTACTCCGCCTCTCACTTTGAGAGGTAGGCAACATCGAAACCAATGATACCAAAAGGTAACGCAACTTGCGAATGTGTCTAAACATTTCGATGAACAACCAGAAGTGGATGTCAAGCCTCTGTATCGCAGAAGCCCCTGCTTTTTGCGGAAATCCAAAGTGTGCAAACCCAGTCCCTGACGTTACTCTGTGGTTTGCTGGTATATGGTAAACAGCTGAAGCGACTGCATTCAGACTGTTTGAAGCGTCAGCGCTTACGAAATTATTGTTGCTATCATAATATTCAAGCCAAATCCATTGCAAATACGATTGCACACAATGAGTTTTCAGTGAATTAGTTCAAAATGAATGTGCGTCAGTGGCGCTACAGATGAGTGGTTATGTGTCTACTTGCCATAAGGGCAAATGGAAGTTGTCAAATTGTCAAGACCAGTTCCAGTGGCTGAAGACGAACAAGAATGCGTTCCGAGAAGCCAACACGAGCAAACAAGGGTCACCAGCAGAAGCGAGCTCAGTGGTACTCTATCGTCACATCCAAGCACACAAATGTACAGTTGATTGTTATTTAAAACAGAGGGAAGGATAATCCTACTTTCACACTGAAGGTGCATGTAATGTAGGCTCTGGAATAATGAAAGCCAGAGAAGAACAACTGCCAAAAAGTTTTGCCGAAGGTTATGCTTCAGTAATGCTGTCTCCTTTGTTTCCATCTTACTTCGGCCCTTCGAGCAATGTTCCTATCCAGTTCGATGGGAGACAGTTTTGGGAACTGGAGTAGTTCCTTATTGGCGATAGTTTTTTTATACGAAAGGGACCGAGGTTATTACTACAAAGAACGAGAACGCCGACTGTGCGCTCACCCCCGAAAATGAACCATTTTTTAACTATCAAACTTCGTTGGACTCACTTTGATTACATAATAGGTCTGACTTCGTTCCTCCTCTCCCTCTGGTGGTGCCATCAGCGCGGTTAGTATTTCATACCTAAAAAGAACGACAGCAAAGAGAAGCGAATGAAAGAACATTTACTGAAGAATCGCTTGAATGGAACTGTGTCGCTGAGACTGCTCATATATGAAGGATTACAGAATTAGAAAAATGCATGAAAAGAGTTACAAGAGGAAATATTCCGCCCGGCATCTGAATGAGTTTATTCAAACTACCAGTTTTACGTTCAAAACTACCTACCAGGCTTTACCGAATGAGATAAATCTAGAGTGCCTTTAGCCAGCGAACCTGTCCCAATTAAATCAATGGGCTTTGACCACATTCAGACGTCCTAGCGTAGTTCTAACTTAGTGAACGTCCTGTAACATCCAAGTATCAAGGAAACTTATGTTGGGAACACTACAAAAAATGTGCAAATGCAGCGCTTTACACAATGCATGAGGTTTTTCTCCGCCTGCTAGGCTATTTGAACTTTATTGTTAGAATTCGAATGAATTGGTGCTTCTGTCGGTACTTTAACAGCCGAATGATGGCTCTTACAAACGATTTCACTGACACTAAATGATTGTTTGCAATTCACTCCAAATGGATCATTTGGAGAGGTGAGGTTTACAACTCCGTGTCTGCGTACAGATGGTACGGTCGCTTTTTGCCTTCCACTCCGTGGTCAAAAGCACCCCATATTTCATTCTTGTTAAGGGCTGAGGCTTGTGAGGAATACACTGTTCATTCGTTTTGAAAATAAATCGAATCTATAGCCTTCGGTTATTAGAAGCCAGCACCCTTCAGTGCTCAATCATTCTCATGAAGGGTGATGCAGTTTTACGGTTCCCGGCGACTGTTCAGCCTCATGCTTTGTTACACCTCACTTTCAGATATAGCTACTATAACCTCCAATGCAGACCACAGCGTCTTTTACGTATCAGTCACATCCGTCATTTCCTTTTTAAAGTGGCTCACCGTCCATACTTAAGGGACCATAGTAACGACGGATGCTCATGTATCATCAAGCGAAAGCTGATTTTGACAGCATACGAAATGCTATTTGACTGCCAGAACCTGCTGGAGGAAGGAAAGCGATACGAAAATGACGAAGTTTTCTGCATGCATAGTGGCACCCATGTATTCCAGTCTTTATTTTGCTTCACCACGTCGCGGAAACAAAAATGTGTTTAATAGCAAACTTTCTCTTTCCATGAGAATATCAAACTGGTAGGTTGATAAGTCAAGAAACGTCACTATAGAGGCTCACGAAGCCCAACATTTGTCAAATTACCTAAACTACATATGAACCAAATGACAAGTCGAGACACCGTGAATGGAGTTTAACGAAAAAAAAACATGGTTATTCATCTCTCAGCGAGGAGAAGCATTTTTTAGTTGTGATACAGATTCCCGGGTAAATATCACAGTCGACTGGGTTGGTTTTAAAATTGTGAACCATCATGCAGCTTTGGTTGGCTTCAGGCAGCAGATTGATCCACTCAACATTAATCGGTAAAATTCAAGGGTGCATCCAAAGCTATTCACATGTTTCAAAGAGATGCACTGTCCTCTTGTCATGACTACATTCAGCGAAGAGGAGCTAGTGTTGGTTCGATTTACCTAGACAGCACAGTTAACTACCTTAAAAAAGTGCCTGAAATGACCTTTTATCGTGGGGCAGAAGATTATTGTGATCATTCCAAGTTATTCATTCCGGTAGTTGTTATGTTCCGAGGAGAATACACTGTGATTTTGTCGAACTTGATGTATGATATAAATTGCTTTTGCGTGCCCGCAATTGGAGACAGGAAGCAGGTGAATTCTGAATTATGATTTTTTAGCTTTGACGGATTTGCTTGAGTTGAATAATCTCCTAACTGATCTGAACTTCATATATCCTAACTGTAGGTTGCATGTACATGCTACTCCACAAGACTTGATTATCAAGGGTTCCCAGGCTACCACTGCTGACAAGACAACTAAATCACCAAACTGTTACAGAGCTATTCAGTCCATCCACAGCAGTCAACTGATATGCCAAACAGGGCCTGTATTTTATGATTTGAAAATCGTCACAAAGAGACTAAGCCACGGTATGACGATTTGTGTGCCTCCGTCACGTGTTGAGCTATAATGGTGGCATCATTGCGGCACTCACACAGCCACTCATACCAGGTTGGTTAAGGGTTAGATGGTTGAACAGCACAATCTCCTGGTACTCCAGGTTGGAGTCGAAGCACGTGTGTCGGACTGTTCCACAAAACTACAGTGAGCTGGCATTTCCTGCCAAACGGCACTGCTTCTGAGCCAGAGGCTCTTACTGAAGGTCCCACCCGTCCTTCATTAAGTTTGGGTGGTCTGGCAGTATCCCGGTCTACGTAAAAGCAAGATTCCCACCACTAAAACTTGTGTTTTAAAAGTTCTTTCGGCATACAGCAAGGTGGGTAGACCAAAAGAAGCTACTGCTGTTACCTTCCCCCCTTCGTCCTTCTCTTTAGACTTTTCTTTCCCCTTCCCTGACACCAATATTAACTTCTTCCTTATGGGTACATCAGTTAAGACTGATGACCCAATTCGTCCTGTGTCCTTCTTGACCGCAAAATCTGCTCGTTAGCCGGTGCCGACAGCCTCAGGTATTTCGAAATCAATCTTCAATCCTTGAAGCCCGGTATACATCAATGCGCACATTCAGAAGCAAGCGAAAAAACGAGCTGCTCTTGTTTTGACACTAAACTTGCTTCACATTGATGCATGCTGTGTATGGGAAGAACGAATTTAAGATACAAGCCTAAGTTACTGCACAGAATGCCGTCCAAGTTACTGTATCTGCAAGACCACTGTCCATTCGAATCCGGCTGGGCACCAGGATATACGAGGTTCAGCGTTGTGCGAAGTTACCAGGTGAAGGAATCCTTGCTTGACTCGAATCCCGTCCATAGTCGTCTGTATGATTTTCATCTAGCAACTTCCGAATAGTAGTTTCACAGGCGGTCGCTGTCAGTTTAACGTGTCTGCCTCAACTGACTGTAGCTCTGACGCCATCAAAGACAAGTTTCATGACGCCCAGAATGCCAGGGCTAAAAGCTCACATTGCATTCTGGCTGCCGGAGTTTTGAATGTGCGAGTGGACAAAACTGAGAAATCTGAGACCAGATTGGGTAGTTGACAAGTCTTGGGCTCGGCACGTACCGACAGTGGTGAGCAATTGCTGACCGCAGGCTGATTTACGCAGCACTAACTTTCAAAATAACCGGAGTCATCTGGTCACACGGCGCCCTCCAGCAGCATGCCATCCACGAACCTAAATGGATAATATCGCCGACGGTTTTCTCTGACGTCGATCAATAACCGAGTGCCGCTCATTTTGGAGCATTTGTATGGAGACTAACCATTCACTCGTCCGGAGTCGATTCTTTCTTCGTTTTCCACGACCATCCAACGAATGGACAACAGGCCTGGCAACCAACAGACTGACTGACGAGATTATCAGAACCATAGTCTGGACTCTCTTCCAACTGCTCCATCGTCAGAAGTCAATTAGTACAGGAATGAGGTCATGGAAAGCCTGAAAGTTGCCAGGAGTTTCTCCTGTAGCGTGGTGCTACCATATCCGATCAAGCCCTCCATAGTAGTTAGCACAGTGGTGCTATCTGAAAATTAGAGAAATGTTCCTGCTGGTCGGGAACAATTCAGCCCGATGAAGTATGAGGGGTCACGTCAAACTTCGCTTGGCCGCTAACGATGAAGCCCAATGGACACGGACAACTTAGGAGATGAAAGAGGACTGAGATGCCAAAGACCGTCGAAGATAACTCCAGTGGATCCGCTTGATTGATCCAGGGAAGCTGCCTTTAAGGAGCAAAGTGGCGCGATGACTCATCTGTTGGACTCAGCAAATGGCCTGCCATTGACATTCATCATCCAGATAACGGTTCTGCGCCATGGATGACGATGCTGATGAACACCAGGGCAGAAACGGCATATTTACCCAATGTTAAAGTTTACAAACCGGGGTTTAAGTGTTTTTTTTGGATAGATGGTGATTCTTCGGGAAGAAAGGGTACTAGGATTCACTCAGCGTCCTTCGATGGAATATTGTTGAAAATCTCTGTAGGGAGTTCATTAAGATTCACTATCTTCGGTTTAATCGAAGTTTCTGATACACTACCCTCCTTGTAAAAAAATCCCCTAATGGAAGTGTTTTGAATTGAAAGAATTCTTATCCAGTGTAACATCTTCTCTAAGATACCCACTTTCCAGAAGGGAATGAAGAAAAGTTCCTGACATTCAAAATGGTTGAATCACTCCTCACAATGAAAGTGCTCCAAGCTATTGCTTCAATTGACCGCCGTCCCAAACGGCTTCCTACTATTTCAGCCGACACATTGATTAGACTCACATGCTGATCCATTCTTACAACAATTGACCTCACACCATGAAATAGGGTCTTGGATGCTCACGTAACACTATCCATTGAGACTCTTTGCAGTTTAAATACCGATCACAGCTTTGGGATGGGATGAACAACGTATAGGAGATGAACATTCCTGCAGTTTTTGATAATCAGCATTATTTTTCTTGTTATGCAACAATGCATCTTTGTGACAGCTTATCCAATAGAATGGTTCTCACAGGTTTTCAGGACCTAGATGTCGAAGGCTGGTTAATGTTGAACGGGCACTAGTATGTATGAATGAAAGGTATGCAAGGACAGTTTGGATTTCGACCAAATTAAGTTAGCATAAACCGGGTATTTACACACCATTCTCAAGGAAGCTGTTGGGAAAGGTTAAAATCTAAATTTTCTTAACAGACTGTGGAAAGAAGGCGATAGTATAATTACGGACGACCTCTCCAAAAGAAAATAGCCCCGTTGGGGAGACACTTTGAAATCTTTAAAAGATACTTCTCAAAAATAGAAAGTATTTTATTAACCCATTCAACAGACCTCTTTATCAGTATTTCCACGTGAGATTTTCGGGATTGGATTTCCATTTTCAGTTTACTGTTGTCTTCAGAAGCCATTCTTGTTTCATTGGTGAGCATCTTGTTGCGTAGCGATAACTGTTCCAGATGTTGCTTGATGGCACAATCTAATTCTTCTCGAGCTGCTTCCAGGCAGAAAACCTTTTCAGAAAATAACGGCCCAGATTAAGAAAAAAAACGCCACAGATTAAGCGTTTGACGATGCGTACATTAATATCGGATAAGGAGAAGACTTCTGGTTTGATTGCGCCTTGGACCGAGTTGTTTCTGCGTTGTTTGAAGGTGCTAAGAGCGCATGGTAAATACTGTCTAATCGTAGGGGAATTAATTGGGACAAATTGTTTCAAGATTATCGTACAGGTATACGGCAAACGAAGTATATAACCAAACGAAGTGAGCGTGGCTGTTATCCGTTATCTTACACGTGCGAATAGCAGAACAACCATCAGGATACCGAACTTTCCCTCTGCAGTCAAAAATAAATCAAATATCTTCATCCTAGGGTTGGCCTTAGATGATGACCACTCTAAAGTACTGCGCTTCCAAGTTATTCTAGAAATTAGTGAGATCAATTTCCAAATGGCACACTAAAATAAAAGCTCACGCTGAATTTCGGAATATGTGCTACCAGATACACGTAGAGGGATTAGCCGTCGGGTAATATCAATTACAGGGATTAGTCCTAAAATACATCAAATAGTTTGTTACAATGATGGATGGATTATCAACCGGTGCATACCTTACCAGAGCTTTTCTCGTAGTTTTTCAACAAGCGTCTCACTTCTAGTCGCGCCAAATTCAGGTCAACTGTCAGTCTCTGTATGACAGTGGTCAGCTTGTTCTTGTGTTTGATGGCAGCGGCCACTTCCAAGTCATCGTGTTGTAACTTGGTTTCATTCACAGTTCTCATCTCTGATAAATCTTGCACCTCTCGTTTTCTTCGGTGTACTTCCCGCTGCATTGAAAGGAAATGCAATGGCATGCTGTAGTCTTTTAGTTGTTACCAAAAGTGCACCAAAGGTTACGGTTGGTTCAAAATATAGTACTTGAAAGAACACATTTCCAATTGGGGAGAAACAGTCTATTTGTGCTTACAAATGCCAACCTCTGCGTGAAGTGTGTTTTATCTAATTGGCACACTCACTGTTCTCCGCTTACAAGTATTAACTCCATTGCTAGTGACAAAATGACGTGAATGAATAAAATAATACGATTCAGCGGTTCACTACCAGGTCCATCTGTAGAAACTTGAAGGTGCCTAGCCCCTACGAAATCAGTTAGAAGAATTTACATTACATTAATGAACTACGGAAGCAAGATAAAAGTAGTTGATGCATTGTCATTGAATTTCTTTGGATGTAATCAAGAGGCACCTGCTTTTCTTACTCCGTCATATTACACCAGATACTTTGAGATAAAACTTATCAGTAGCTACGTACATGTATATCACTGTCTTTTAAACGTATCCTTGTTTTAACTAGCTCAGTTTTTTTCATTTAGACAGCTGCGTTTTATTTTGAGTTATACCCGCGGTTAAGCCAGAATAGTTGCATGTAACGATCGTTTTGCTCGTAATCTCATGCGCACTTTATTTTGCTCTGCGAAATATTTTGCATTAGATTAGGCATCGCTTTCCACTTTAGGGTCAAAGACAACATCGCTCGCGTGATCCAACCTAATGGAGGTGTAAGTTTATTTCGAAAA
Source organism: Opisthorchis viverrini (assembly GCF_000715545.1). Taxonomy (NCBI): domain Eukaryota; kingdom Metazoa; phylum Platyhelminthes; class Trematoda; order Opisthorchiida; family Opisthorchiidae; genus Opisthorchis; species Opisthorchis viverrini. Next base: position 78,578 of record NW_008752286.1, on the reverse strand, counting down.
CGAGAATGAGACCTTCAAAAAGCAATCCTCGAAAAGAAGTCAATGAGAAGAAGGCGAATCTTTGTTTCCTCTAAACGACTGACCAACCTTGTACAGGTGCTTAAAATAGCGTCTACGACAAAGCTCACCCTGGCATTTCATATTTCTCATAAACTTATATGCTGTGGATTTATTCAGTAGTTAAACTGCAATTCGTATGGAAATTGACGGTCGATGTCGTTTTACGTGAACTTTGTGACCGCAGGCTGTCTTCTTGAGTGAATGCATGGGCGGAAATGATGTGAAAATATCCATGTACACTCACTAGTAAAAGTATTGTTGCCTCAGAGCTCGTTCAAGCGTGATTATAAAGGTAGGGTAAGCAGTATCTTGCTCGTTGGGGAGATTTGGAAAAATCAAGTGAAGCTTACGTGCTGTAAGTGAAGTCAGTCTAACTTAAAAGCCGACAGAAGCCGAACATTTTTTTCATTTTTATTGAGAATCGTCATTAGGGTATGTCTCACTAACAGCCAGATAGATTCGAACCCACGACCTCCCGATCAGTAGGTGAAGAATGAATCTTTCGTTACGGGAAGCTGTTCGGCAATGTGATGTACGCGTAACTCAGCGAAATGGGCTTCAGCTACAAATCCGGATGCTGGAGAATCGTGGGGTATATTCAGTGTTGATGATTTCTAATGGAACCAACAGCTGTGTTGTGCTTCTTCGTCCTTTGGCGTAGAATGGCTGTACTCGTAGGAGGAAAATCTCCTGAGGGAATAACACACTTTACAATCACCTTCCCACCTGTTACAATGACAACGAATCACTGATTGATACAGATATGATGAAAACAGTACATTTCACTCACCCGTATATTTGCCAGTTCACCGCTCAAGTAACTAACAGTATTGGTTCTCTCGTCCAGTTGCGCCTCGAGAGTGCGAACTTGGTCCTGAAGTAGCTCAGAGCTGTCCTCAATCTGTTCACCAAGCATGCGGGCTATACGCCGATCCAGTTGTTGAATTTTGAAGTCCTTTGTTCGGAAAGCGAAATTTTACAAGTTTTGTCAAATATTTTGTGTGCGAGTACTTTTGCAACATTCCAACGATAGGTGCACCAAGCGGTTAGTTATTTCTAGCTAGTGCGCTTATCTGGATCGCCCCACAGTAAAATAAACTTTATCAGCAAATAAGGTCATTAATGTAATGATAGAAACAAATAATCACGATCAGGGTTGCCGTATTTCTTGTCTGTAAGGTCAAAACTGACGAAAATTTTGATTTCTTCATAACCAGTGCAGATTGAGCTGCGTGACAAGTTTAAATTGAGGAAAATGAGAAGGGAGTTGGGAGATCAACAATTGTGAAGACATGCTATCAGAACGTAAGTCAGGAAAGTGTTTAAGTGTTCACACAATATCGGGTTTCCTATTTTCAGTCCTTGACGTAAAGCGAGTGAGTTATGAACAGTAATGAGCAGAAATAATTCTAAACGGGCATATATTTAATTTTTACAGATCACGTAATCAGTACTCTTAGGTGTAATGCATCAAAGCAGCAGGTCTAGTTTATCCGTTACTTTTAGTTTTAATTTGGTTTCAGTTTAAAGTGTGTAACGTCAACGGTGTGAAGTTCCTGAGGTAAAATGCCCAAAATGGATAAATATGACATGTAATGTCTTGGTTCTGCTACTGACGTTCAAGTTAATATCACTGTTTGCTGAGTTCATAATGGGTTTTTCTATCCGGTCTATAGACCGGTATGGATAACTTTTGACAAAATAGCTTGGCTGGAGCAATCACATGCGATTGTAGAATCATATGCCTTTCAGCTCAATGTGAAGAAAGTCAGTACATGAATGATTCTCCTACGATCTTGACGGAACTGACTGTAATAGTACAACATATATATTTTACACGTTATATAAATATCATATAGTAAATAATAATACATAATATTTCAGCAGCAGACGCTTTGCGGACGTTCATGGGGTCCAAAGCGTGATTCTTTCAAGAATGGCTGCGAAGGCAATGGTGCTGAGCGCAGTAATGCTACTAATAGGAATCGCACTTGCAAATAAAAGAACCCCTTTAGAGGTTCAACTAACCTGTTTATACATTACTTCATGCTGCGCCATCAGTTTCCTGTCCAAATCGGCCAGATTTGACTTCGCTATTCTTAGGATTGCATTCGCTCCTTGGAGTTGTTGGTTTAATCTCTTGGATTCCCCGGAAAGATTTTCGTAGTTCTTAGGGAGGGAAAAGTTGTACAAAATCTGCATTCAGAAAGGCTAGTGTAGTGAAAATGGGGGATTATAAGTAGTGCTTGGGATGCATTTGAAAAGAAATTTCATTGTCTTGGAACATTTCGATTCACGTACTACAAGTCTCAAAAACATCTATTTACAGTTGAGTATAGGCCACATGTAAACAAATCCGTTGTACCACTGCTTCAGAAAAGACTCCGCTTCAACAACCAGCGACCGATACTGAGACTTCAGGCGGTTACCCGAAAAATCCAAGCAGCTCTTTGAAAAATTACTCCGGATTTAGGTTTAAGAGCATCAACACTTTTCAGAGAAATTAACCGGCTGCATCTAATATAAATGCTGTAGGTCGTCAAAAAGAGGTATCCATTCATATCCTATGGGCAGTTAAGGAGAGTCTCACGGTCATCCTTGGCAGGACATTTTGTGAAGGCAAGGTCCTTGGACTTCTGAATGACTTAGCTAATGGGACCTTACCAGAACGTAAGCTGAGCGGTGAAATCATTAGAGTCAAGTACGAAGCCATTACATATATAGAAACGACCAAAGAGAGGCTCGGTCAGTCTGTCTAGTCACGTACTAAAATCCCTGAACACTCCTTTTAGATGTGAAGGCTTTGTGTGTGAATTTGAAAACGAGAACCATTTCCTCAGCTTACTGAATGGTCTTGTTAGAGCTTACGAATAAGATTTTTCTGACTCTGTATCTTAAGCAGACTTTCTGGGTAGTATGTGGATCATATTCCGTCTTTTTTTAAGTATGAATTAAACGTTTAAATGAACTGGTAAACAGAACTAAATGGATATATCTAGTTAGGGCTTTCAAAGCTTTCGGCGGTAATAATATCAAGGGTATGTTGAAGCAGCACAACTACTCATTATTTTTTGTTGGGAAGGCTTTCTATCAGTCGTAAACAATGGCAAATCAGAAACATGCACTATCTTATCCACCGTTCTCTCAGATCCCTCTTGGTGGGTTAATTCGTGTGGTGTTAGCAGAATTCAACGTACATACAGTGCTTAAAATTCACAACAAAATCAGCAGACACATGGTGAACTCTAAAGACCCCATCAGCTTAGGTGATCAAACTGAGCGCACCTGCAGAAACTGCTGTATGGAATACAATGTCACCTACAAAGCAGAGGCCACTAGGCAACAGAAAGCTTGTGGTAAAGAACGAAAAAAGTTCAACTGATTTCCAGGCCCAAACTTCTCGCAGCTGTAAAACCTGAAGAGTAAACTACATTACACGCCTTGATGGAAGGCCGCAGTTTTTTATTTAACCAAGACCAGCCAACTCAAAAAGGCCTGACAGTGAACGTAGTGTTACCGTGCTGAAGGCACGGTATCAGACCAAATGACGGTCAGTCAGCATTATCTGTTTGCTGGGGTCTTATAAACATCAACCAATAGCGTGACTAGCTTACGAAGCCCGCAACTCAATCAAGTGTGTCTGTCAAACCTTGGCTAATCGGACAAACATTTAAGAGTGACTGAGCACCAGTAACAGTCGAAATCTGTTTCCTCTGTCCTTTGTGAGACCGACTATTTCGCTTCCAGGGTTAGTCACATACGGTGGCAAACCAGCGTTGATCGTTCATGTTTGAAACGTTTTACCTAGGTAGGGATGCCTGCAGTTCAGCTCATAGAAATAATTAAGGAATATCAAACTTCTGAGAGGCTTTTTCACTTACCTGAGTTGCTTTGAAGCGATCACTACGCAGTTTGTCTAGAATCCGTGTCATCTGCTCATGACTTGCTTCCGCAGCTGTCAGACTTGCATCCGCCTCATCGGCTAACTGTTCTGCGCTGCGCTTGCTGTCCACAACGTAGGCAAGTTTTTCTTCTAGAGCTCCTAAGGTGACCTGTAGTTGCTGTAGACTATGTAACACATGATAAGAACACAAAAATTGAGACAGTTGAATGAACAGGAGCAGTTACGGAACTTAAAATAACTTGAACTGGGCCTAATTGAAAGAAAAACAGAAGAAAATAAACGAAACATACAACATCACCACTTACAGGCGCATCAAACATATGACTAAAATCAACAGATTCCTATCATTAGATCAGCTAACCATGGTAGTGTGCTCACACGCAAACCCTTGCAATCTGCCCGACCGATTCTCCAATCTGCTAGAGGTTTCGCGTTCCCTGTTGAAATGACCTAACTCCATAAGTAACAAAGTTCGAACCCTTTGTTAGTTGGTTCAGGCTCAAGCAGCACTTTTCCAGTTTGTAGCACTCAATATTCGAAAATTATTCTGATCTAACTCACTTTTCCGTTTTTCTGGCTTTCTCCTTTTTCAACTGGCTAATATTTATCCTGGTAGACTCCAGATCACTTGCCAATCTATCAACTGTCCGTTTGAAGGCTTCAAGCTAGTGGAGGAAAGAGCAAACGACACTGAATTAAACTCTACCTTGGCGACGATGCAGGAAAATAAGTAGAAGTGAAAGAACTCTGTCACAACATACGCATTCCCGAAGAGATACTACTTAAAAGTTTGCTTGAAATCATCCAATATCCCACTACTGGTCTCGGCCTTATTTCGGCTCATCTGACAGATGTATTGCCTGAGTTTCCGTCAACCTTGTGTTCTTCTTGTACACTAAATTGTACGCATCTATGGAAAAAATACACTCAGTTACAAAGTAAGTTTGTGAAGAATATCACAAGAGAAGCATTCATGTGGGATTTAGCTGATTCCGTCGTTAATGTCGACCTCATGTGTCAAATGGTATATCGCCACAACAGCTGCTCGTTCAAGAACTCTTCACAATGAGATTTTGTTATATTCGGGATATTCCCTTCTTATTCTGAACCCAGGTCTTGCTAAAAGATGATGAAGCACGAACACTTCGACAAGGCACAACCACCAACCCATCAATATGCACCGCTACGCTCCTTAACAACACACTGAGGATGTCAGCTCGATTGGTGGTGAAACGTTTGCAATCAAATTGCCCAGCCTAGCGAACAAACCAACGACCATACTGACTAGAAATATCGGCCTTGCAGTACTCCTATAGCAAGTCGCATAACATATCAACAAGTTTAAGAATCGACAAACACAATTATTTGCACATCAGCTGGATTATTCACAGGAGACTCAACTGACTCCCTCGTTTATGACGTATTACAACCGAATGTTCCGCACAAAGGCACATGCTTCAGTTGATATGATATTCGAGATATCGCAGTATATTTTCATAAAGGAAACTACTCACAAGGTTGGTCAGAACTTTTCGACAGCCCGCGACTGGTTTCGCCCTTCTTTTGGTCGATCAGGTAGGCGCAGTCCCCGACTTTCTATCAACTCTATTTTCTAACTGAACCCGAATTGGTCAGATTTAGAAAATCATATTCATTTGCATAGTAATTTGGTTTTGACGTTGGATTCGCGGACTGTGCCTGCCTGATGAGCCCCACTAGGGGCGAAACCGGTCGTGCGCAGTCGAAGAGTTTTCAGCTATCTTATGAGTGGTTTCTCTTGTGAATGTTTAGTGCTATGTCAAACAGATGCACAGTATTATTTTTCAAACAGCAGGCTGATTGTTCCAGCGCATCAACCGTCCTTACTGAAAATGAGAACAAAACCACCCACATCAAGTGTCGACTATAAAAAACACTACCTGGCGAAATGCATTCATTTGCAGACTAATATAGTTTCAAAAAGAGACTCAAATAAATCTTTAACAAAGGCCGTCTCATGTTGCAGCTGGTATGGTATCCCAACTGTGGCACTAAATTCTCATGACGGAACACTACTAAAAACGCCTTAACAATCCATTCTTCAGACTCATCCGATAGACGCTCTGCCCTTTGTTTCCGTCAACCTTATGTGTTACTTGAAACTAAAATGTACACAACTACCAACAAAAGTCATTGGCGAACTAACTCCACTCTAATGGAGACCCATGAACGGAAAATCCAGCTGGGATTCAGTTGATGCTCTCGTTAAAACCAAATAAGTTAGCAAATGTGTCTATTTTGTGGAACGCGTACAATGTGTGTTCATGTAGAAAATAAGCTTGACGAGAATTCGGGAATACACCTAACTGATGAGCCACAAGTTGGACGAAGCCGGTTGCCAGCTGTTGTTGTTCCAGTTTTTCCAGCAAGCATATAAATAGCGTGTAATATCATGAGCAACGCTAAGTGGCGTTTAAGGTGAAATTTTTATTTGTTGTTTGCAATGCAAAATGTACCAGCTTATTTTGCTTGGTGGCACCAAAACCAAAAACGTAGACGAAGGTGACCGAGGTAATCGTGCGTTGGAAAACACTGTAGACTAAGCATAATACATACAGCAAGATCATGGAAGCTTAATCAATACTTTTTCAGCATGGTCCCACTGAGTAAAACTCGAAACCACTAGTATGGTTTCCGGGGGCTATAAAAATGCTTTAAAGAATTGGTTGCTAACATAATCAGTTTGTCCTGAAAATGTGGTGAAACCCACCTCGCTAAGAAAGTTTTGTCTTTTTTCTTCGCTTTCCGCAAGCTCTGTCCGCGTCTTTCCAATCGTGCGTGCAAGTTCGTCTGAACAACGTTCAGCTTGAATCGTACTTTGTTGTTGCTCCTGTAGGAAACTTTCTTTTTCTTGATTCGACTCCTCTGCTTCGGTAAGCTTCAGTCGACATTCGTTCACCATCTGCACGCAGTGTAGCAGTGGAGAATTTTGGATTTCTTTAGTTACGACAAGACAAATGCAAATATTGGTGCGAGATGTTCAAATTAAGCGAAACCGCTTTGTTCCATTTTGGAACCGGTTCGTTCTATTTGAAACCCGCGAAATATTTGGAGACTAAAAAAGATTTAGAAGGGTCCTGATATGAGGCTGCTTGCATCGGCCGGGTTGAGAGAAAACCTATAGAGACATTCGCGGTGTTCTCAGCAGGCCGAGATGCTGCACACAATATCCATTCTAAGCTGGGTTCCGGAAAGGTTCATTGTCGTTTTGCCCCACACCACTCTTGCGTCTTTTCCAAACAAGCAAATACATAATCCATTCCATTAATCTCCCACGATTACTTGTCCTTTCGCCTTAAACTGACCAACGATTCTAATTTTGGCGGTTTGTTTTACCCAAACGTTTGTTCCGGATGTCGAATACAAACTTAGATCACAACGATGAGGTCGATGAAAACTCCTTACTGGCTGAGACTTACGTTGTATTACGGAATGACATGTGTTTAACAAACATCGCTTTTGACGACTGCTCATCACTCAAAATAAAATCCTGGAGTATTGGGAAAATCCAAAAAGGAGATGAAGGTGATTTTGTCGAGTGTATTATTCTTCTACTTTGATCATTGTTATCTGTTGACGCCATAATTCTGAGGGATAACCTGTCTATGAACCCAGTGACTTGTTATATTCAACTATCTTGGCAGACGGTGAGGCAATTTTAAAATTTAATTCCATCAAGATATTAAAGCGGCTACATAGTCATAGACATTACTGAATATTGAACTTACTTCAGTGAGGTTTCGTATATCCCTATCCTGCTGTCTCATACGAGCAACAACACTCTCCCATTGCGCAAGCACTTGTCCCCGTTCGACATAAGCCATTGAAATTTCTTGGCCAAATCTGTTAAGAGCAACTTGATTTTCTATTGATTTTGTATAGAGATTATCCAATTTGGCTTTCTTTTCAAGTCGCTTGGACGTCAAATGTTCCAGTTCCAGGTTCAGCTCCTAATAGATTTATAATATTGCGGGTACAGAAATAGCAAGACACTTACCTTCAGTTTGGAATCATCCTCCTTTATAAACTTCTGCAAACTTTTCATATCATCGTTTCTAGCTTCAAGCTTCTGGATCCATGCACCCAATGCCTCGTTGTTTGCACCCTGCATTGACGTAACCTTTTGTAGTTCATTACGTTTCTGAAAAGCCAAATTCTGTGGCAGCTAGTTCGAACCGATTTCTAGTCAATGTTACCTCCAAGTGGCTGGTCTTCTCTCTAATATTCTCCCGGAGTTTGCTGATTCGGCGAATTTCTTGCCGTAGGCGGTCCTTCTCTTGTTCGGCTGTTTTGAGTTGATGCGTTTCGCTGTCAATAACGTTTCCTCGCATTTGACAAATTGAACAAATATTATCAGTTTCTTGTTTAACATTCTTTATGTGATCTCTTAGTTGCTGAACCTTGGATTTTTCGTCATCAACTTCAGCCGACCTCTGAAAGAACTGACGCTGTAACTGATCAAGCTGTATAGATCAGAGCGATGGGAAGAGTTGCATAAGCTAACAGAATTGTCAAACATTTTTACGAAAAACTTGAACATGCCACTCATGGAAACACAACCATCTGTGGTGTACTGACTGACCTAATAGACTCTACCTAATATGCGCGTCACTTGCACAAGATACCAAATCTGCTGACTAAAATCCGCAAAAAGCCGACATAGGGACATTCAGGTTCTGAGTCTTTTTTGTACCGATGCAGGGTAATGAATGACGTCAACAATAAAGTGGTTGTCCACCTAAACAAATTAAAATATACGTACTGATGGAGAGAATATAATCAACAATCATTGAGAATTACAAAGATGTTTAATCAAGTGTGTAAATCTTGCAACATATCGGAATAAGACAGAGTTTTGATGAGTTATTTTTTTGGGAATTACCAACTTAGGTCAGCATCGGGAGTATATTTCATTCACTGACGCACAACTAATCGTGTTTTCTGTTGCCCTCAAAAAGTCCAATTCAGCCTAGTTTTTGTGTTATGCCTCACAAAAAACCCTTTTCGTAAATTGCTGACAAGCAAAAAGAACAGCAATTCATCAGAGAAAAACAAAATGTGGGAGACACTCGTTCTCTACATAGTAATTTTAGTTTTGCAACTCTATGCTGCAGAGAGACCGAATGTACCCATACAGATGTCTCACAACAGGTCTCTACCAAACCCATTAGTCCAAAAACGTCTCTAGCCCTCCGTTTCAAAGTAGTCTCAGTGAAGCGAAAAAATTGAGTCTTTGCACGGTTAGCCATGAAAGTAGCGTATAAAACAATGAAAAATAAGAAATTTTACTACCAAGATTTGGCAATAGACTAAATGAGGTTCCATTAAGACACTCAAAGCATGTAAACTTACAATTTTTTATAATAACTTTAGTCAGGTCAGCTGACATCGCTATCTAGAGTACTAGAACTGTGCTACCACCGTCAAGGATGCATCCACATTTTTGTTTTCCCGTGACAGTCAACAGTCAATATGCATGGCGAAAGACTTTTCCGCCCACAAATGATGGAATCCAGACTACATTCGTTTGTTTTAGTTGCACTGCCGGGGTAAAAATATAATCTGTCTCCTTCCGACTTTACGAGAAAATATGAGGTTAGATCCGCTTTCGTCTTAAGATATGTGTGGGTTCTATAAACATACCAGCGTGCTGATTATGAGCAGGTACTGCTGTCATTGGTACTGACAACGGTTGGTCTGAGAATAAGAGCTCTGAGAATAAGTACACCATGTAAGTCAACAGCTGTTGTCTGGAGAAAAATCGGGCTCTACGCAAACTAACTATCTATATCAAGTACAATACAGCTAACCTACCCGAACAATAAAAATGTTGGTTGTCAATCGAAAACATAAACACCATTCAACGGACTTACATAGTAAAGTACTATATGCAATGTTTGTGAGTTTTAGTGGATAAGCGGTAATATCGAAAGCATAGGCCAAAAGTTAAACAGGAAATAAAACACGTGCAACGTTTCCAAACTGATATTACTTGGTTTTAACTTCCCTTAGTTGCTTTATTTTATTGATAAATGGTTGTCCGGCAGCGAAACATCGGTTTTGAACACTGATGTCATGCTGTTGATGATGATGGTGATGATGATGATAAATGAACAGGTGATTCGGTCACATGTTCAGCGTTATACCGCACTAATTAGTAATAAGCCATTTTAGAACAAGTAGAAGATGAGATTCGGCAAACTTTCCATTAAAGAGCAAAATTAACGTCCATAAAATTCACGGTCAGTAACCATCAGAAGCAATAACATTATTTATATGAGTTAGCCCTATTTAAACTTCTGGCATTTGGCACTCTAATATCCAAGATCATTATCAACAAGTTGTTCGCAAAATCGAACTTGCCCGGTGAATGAGAGCTTGATTTTCCTCGTTTGCAATAGGTATTGCATGCGATTCATCCCATTTCAGTTGAGCCAATACTTCATACAAAACGTTGGAGCCACGTTGATTCAGTGTCATCCGCAGGTCGCAAACTTAAGAGGTCCTCAGGAGCTTGATAAAGTCAAAAGCAACGCAATATCAAGGGCCGAAGAAAAAATAAACGGAAGCAAACCGTTGATTAGTAGATTATACTTATTAGCTAATATTTTCCAAAATAAAAATACCTGCCTCAAGAAACCTTAGATTGACGAACAAAGTGCGCCTCATTGCATAATAATTTGACGCATTTAGCGTTCTTTCCTGTTCATTTTGGTGTCATGTTGGAGTTGATTGCACAATGTGATTACACAACAATCGATGTTATTGTTTGCCGGGCTGGAAAGGTGGACTGGGTTTGGAAACAGAAAATCCAAAGTCGCTACAGTAAAATATGATGAGGAATAGCCTCATGAGACGAAAACACTCAATTTTGCCTTTCGTTGCCATTGGAGGACAAATAACCAGATGCTAGGTACTTAAACCTTAAGTCATAAACCGGGATGGAAGCACGTCGATTGTCTCAGAAGTGCATTCCTGATGGGACTCTGAAATGAAAAGAACTAAGAATTCGCACGCTAATGCTGAGGAACAGCAGTAATGTTTGGAGAAGAATGTTTACATCTGAAAAACGTACACCTACGTCAACAAATTAGTTTTATCGGCCGATTTGCTTTTACGATACACGGAATGTTAAAGATCATACCAGTCGTTCTAGAATTTGCACAAAATGCATGTTAAAAGGAGGGTTATGTAAAAACACATTTCACTTGGTTGTGATTAAGTTGAACTTTCATGCTGTGGTATTTTCAGGCGGCCACCTGCTCGTGACGTGCCTAATAGTTCATATTTGTTCTTGAGCTCTCCAGTATCAGGGCATAATTTGGCTTGCTGTGGATAATCACACATTGGCGGAGTCGGTTTGGTGATTTGCTCAGAAAAAGCAATCTTATTTCCATAGGTCACTTTATTAGTTCACCATCACCAAAACTGGGTTTCTAAACAGAGTGGTCTCAAAAGCAGCTTTTTGGGAATGAAAATAGGGAAAGCGAAAGCGAGTAAAAAATACCGTTGCACGAAGTAATAACACTTGTCCTGCACAACCCCATAGAGATACATAAAACTTGCCTTTAGAAAGCAGTTTTATGTGTACAGTACGACAAATCTATCTTTGCTGACATATTATGGCAAGACTTGCTCTGCTGGACAGTCAAAAATATATTGGACTTTACCATGGTGTGACGGTTGGCTTACCCCCGTGACCATTAAAGCTAAACTGGGTGTGTCTGCGCTATACTTACAAACCGTTTCACGCCAAGTTGTTTAGTGTTCACATATCTGACCAACACAGTTTCCCGGCCTTCCAGGCTGTTGAGTGGAACGTGTGCGATGGATTGTTATTTGAGCATTATAATACACTTTCAAATCCTGCCAAACACTGCCTCCTGACGGTCCCTCTTTTAGTGCGAAGCCTTGTTCGAGGACCCTCATCCTTCTCCTCTGGATGCCCGTGTACAATCATGAGTTCGAAAACTATCAGTACTGTAATAACAAACCAACTGTTTTTTGTATCGAAACATCAATGTTGAACACTGGTGTTATGCTTTCGCTGATAATGATGGTAAATGAGAGTTGCAAATCTCCACAAAATAGGTGTATTTGACCGCTGGTATTCAAAAAATATTATAATTTACTTAATAAACGGCACGTACACCAGTAGCGCCAGTACTGGTTATCAGAAGCTAGTACTTCATTATAGACGGACCCAGAGGCACTGGCCTAGATGATCGCCAATTCAGTTGCCATTATTCTGCTTCAAATATCGCCATGATACCACAAAATAGCTGAACTATGGCCATAAGCTTTTAGAGTCGATGTCGGGCTACTCAGCCCCCATGTTGTTAACGACATCAAGCAAATTATGTGAAACATGACGATGACGTTTTTGGCCTTCGCATACAATCTTACTGCATAAGTGGTAGTCACTTTATGTGTTCTTGGACCTGGCCTAATTTTCTTTCAGAAGTGCCGCTATGGAAAGCAGAAAGAAGAGAGACTTTTCAACAATGCTGTCGTGGGATCCTTAAGACAAGTGATTGCGAGGTGCGGACACTACTACTCTTTTTATATCTGAATCCCCGGAAGTTTTTCGTGCTACTTTAAGAGTAGCTCAAGAGTGAAAAATAACCGAGGATTTGAGAGTCCTTCATGGTTTATCATTTTAAGACAGCTTGCTAATCACAATTAAGTTTTTGAAATAAAATATCAGGATTTTACCCAGAAGATGATTAGTCTTTGTTTTACCTGGCTTTAAGAAAGCGATGAAGTTGTAATCATTTTTTCCAACAAGCACGATAACAGTGAAATTAGCGTTACCGGTCAGTTTGACTTTGTCTGAACAAGGGCCTGGTGAACCTGTGCGTTTAGTTAATAAACTTGTGTCACTGCTAGCATTCAGAACTGCTTCTTTGTCTGGAAGAAGGCAGTTTAGATGACACAGGCGGCATCATATTTTCAGAAAGGTTTCGGGTTCGTAACAGACAAGGATGAAGCCTTCTTTGTAAGAAATATGATTTTGGTCGGGAGGTAACGAAACAAGAGGGACAACATTACAGTGCCATCTTCTTGAAGTGCATGGCCAGTTCCTTTAGCACTTCATTATTAACTGTGATTTTGACTTTCATCAAAGCTTTTACCCCCCTTGTATCCGTGGTTTGCAAGGCGGAATACCTTTAGAGACCTGTAGACATTATTAGGTCCTGTAACTAGCCTTTTTTCACTTCAGCAGATCAACTCCAAATAAACTACTAATATACTTTTATCTGCCAAACTTGAGTTGACGGTGGTGTTGAGTTGACAGTTTAATTTTCCCTAGGCAATGCTCAGGCCCGCATGTTTAGAGAGCTCTCAGCCGCTGGCTCATACAATACCAATTCATAAATTGCGTAGAGTTAAAAAAGAGCTAGATGACCGGTCTAACTTGAATGCTCTTTGCTATCATTATCTCCAGACATGAGACCCTCTTTCGTTCACGCAAGCAGGAGGAACACTAGGAAGTGGAGGCGCCAACAATCGATTAACCGCCTTGCATAGTTTGAGCAGGCAACGATATATTTGAATTGATTCTTTATCTAGAAAACCGAGACCTATTTCGCAGACTATACAACAGAATGTGTATGGGTCAATTTGTTTGCAAAGTTCACTGTTTTTGTAGCCCAACGCAACGATTTTAGTCTAATTTTTATCTCCCCACAGGATGTAGAAGTCGTGCTTCTGGCACTCTGTGGATGATATGGCTGCTGAATGTAACACCTGATTGGGAAAACACATTATTTGTTTAAGTGGCCCTGGATTCACTGATCAGATTTCGTCGGTTAAAGGTAGCACATTCGGATATAGGAGTGATCCTGACAGAGGAAATGACTATGTTGAGAGATCAATTTGCCTTTGTGACCCAGAAGGCTGATGGTATAGCATGGACTTAGCGAGTTCCAGGAGGAATGAACATTTGGAATAAGGGGACGAAGTCAGTTGAATAAAGATTAAACGAATATCACTATTACCACAACTTTTTGATTCTTTAGTTCTGTGACCTATGAGGAGTTCGTAGGGTTTCAGCAACACAAAGAACCTTAATTTGTTTCATATGCACTGCAACAGCGTTTTTAAATGTTTGTTCCAGTCACACTCCGTCTTTACCCACGATGTAGCTTTTTTAAAATACAATCCCCGGCGACTTACACGGTCCCTGCATGCATGTAATGAGAGTGTTGTTGACACAAATCAATGGTACCTAAAACGCCATTCAGCGACTATGTATAACCATACAGTTGGAAATGAGGCATTTATAGTACAGGCCCAATTTGTATGGGCCTACGAGGTCTACGAGGTTGTGGTAATAGCATCAGCCGTTTCTCAAAAAATGTGTGCTCCCCTAGATCCAATGATCTGAAGGCCTAAAAAGTTCTCTGTTCAAAGTAGACTGAAGCCAGTGAGCCTACGCCACTTGTGGAACAGTCTTAGAAGATGTCCATGAGGTTCACAACCTTCCAAGCGTGCGGAAAACAGCCTCTCTCATGGAACCAAATCTATTCAGCTTTACACTTTAGTTCAAATTTGAGTTGAGCGTAGAGTATCCGGGGTTCGGTTTCGTCACTAAGCTGAACTTTTCAAAGACGCGGATTAGGACACTGGTATTTTGCGTCATTTGCCACCATTTCCATGTTTCTTAGAAATAAAGAAGCTCAAATCGTTACGGTCGTTGGCCGAATCACCATGTACCTTGTGAACAGAATAATTGTCCAGCCGGCTAAGGACAAAACGCGCGCTGCTTATAGCAGTCGTGGCAACGATGACGATATGAGCGCAATCCAGTTCAAAGTCATTTGTGGCTCAATAAAACGCTAGTGTGCTGATGATGCAAGTCATTAAATGCACGGTAGGAATACGCACGATGATGTATTAGTCTTCGTGTGTTTTTGTTCCCGGTACTTTATGCAGCCCCCGTCTGGTACATGCATCTTGCCCCAAAGGATTCAGTGTGAAATGAAAATTTATTATGTTGAAATGTGGTGCACTCGGTACTCGCACAATAGAATGGATTTTTTGAAAACTATGACGCGTCCCTGATGGACCAAAGCAGTTGAATTCAGGGTATCAATCCGAACTTTTTAGCTCTACTTTGGCATCCCGGGGTCACAGCTACACAGGGTAATTATTCCGTCAAACATTTCCGCCAGAGGTATGATGGCTTCGGTGAAAAATGAAATTTAATGTGTTGGAAAAATGTGGACGTAGATTGGAATGGTTTTCGATTTGAGCGCATCTACAACAAAATGCAGCATTTTGGTGCAAAGATTCTACTTTACTCGTAAAGCTAAGACCATTGCGCTGTTAATGGGCCCCAAATTTTAGCGTTATACTGCATGTACGCTCAAACCAAAGAGCTCATTGGTCCGCCTTATTTTTGGTAAAATATGCTTAAATAGATCGTAAACAATTGTCGTTGTCGCATTTAGGCTTCAATTTATATATATGGTTTTTGTGCGCGGAGAGGAATGCGACGACACCTTCTGTGTCATGGTTTATTCCACTATACGTGCAGCAGACGACCACCAGCCATGTGAGGGTCGAGGAATGGAAATTCAGGTGCGCGTAATAATGATATGCAGTGCTGCAAGCAGCCAGTTTTGTCTGAGAAATCATGTGCTCCATCTATCAACCCCTTCATATTCGTTGACAATCCCCAACCTTCCAGGATTCGCGCTATAACCCCCCTGCGTGAATGGCGTTACAACGAGAAACGGTTGGTAATCCGCAAATTTTCTGAACTGTAGGACGTCGTCCTAAGGATTGTGGCATTAATGGACTAGCGAGATTTGAAAAACCCTTGCTGCTCATGCTATTCGTATCTGTCACATTGACTGAATTTCCTCAAACTAAGGTTAATCGCAGCTACTTCACACAGGCTTCTCATCCAACGACGGCTAGTATCGAAGTACAGTGTACAGTAGGCACGAATATCGTTTACACACATTGCTATCAACAGTGGGTTGCGCCGAAAAATCACAAAGCGTTCAGCCGTAGGATACGGGAAACTTTGTAAGTGCCCCTCATTCTGTCAGTTGTTCATGGACAATTTTCGTTGCGACCATGCCCAATGCTCTTGGCGAAATGCTCGTCTTTCTTAAAGAGGGGTCCTTGGTCGGAACCAAGATGGCAGACTCGGCACACGGAGGTTTGATATTGTTGAATGCCGGCAGCTACTTTTCAAAAGATTACGCGTCCTAAAATCTCAGCTGTTATGACAACAAGCCTTGCTCGCGGATGTCGAATATCAATAGGTTGTTCCTCGTCGTGACTACGTATATGAATCGATATTACCGATGTCTAGTCATTATTCATCTGAAAAGCGCACAGAAGTGCCACTATTGTGTCTGCAAATGTATGTCTTTTGACAGGAATGTGGGCCGAAACAAAGCACAGCATATCCCGGAAAACACTGTTTATTCAAGGTTGGGCTCCACAGAAGTGCAGACTGAAAGCCACGGGTCTATGGGATAATGCCCGTGTTATTTTTATATGGCACTAGTTAGAAGCAAAAGAGATAATGATTTGTCTGAAGTATGTAGTCAAGAAATCCCTTCACCCCATTATAGGATTAACTACCGGATTTATACTGCAGACTTGCCATCATAAAAGGAATCGTAAGTTCCTCTGGCCATGCAGGTTACATGGGTGTGATGGCGGATAATACTAATGAGGCATGCGAGTAGTACGTTGTTTTCTCGTAACTACACATCGCGTCTAATGGAAGGTAAGGTGTATTAAAGAACCTGCGGAACCGTTTTGCAGCGTTCTTGTACATTTGCGTGACCGTCAATCAATACCTTCGAAATTTCAAGACGCGTGAGGATGTTCGGTTTTTTTAAAATATGGCGCACATGAGATATTAACATTTCTGCTTAGTAGTTTGTAACCGTTTACTTTGTGTTTGCCAATAAGCGACTCTGTGGAGAAGTTTTCTCTTTACATTTGATGCCGTGACCAAGATACGGATGAAGATCTCCTGGTCACCTCCTTTTGGAAATGAGCATGTGCGGGGCTTCCTGGAGGATTTCGGGGGTGGGGTTCCAGAATCAACCGAACTGGAGACCAACAGAGGTCGAGCCAGCAGTTGCCGTCTGACCCGTTCGTCGAAGGCGTGCAGCTTTCACTCTGTGCCCAGTCGCGGTTGGCGAGAGGAACTGGCCTGTTGAGTGTGGAGGAGCTTGCTCATCTGGCACGGGAATGGGCTGAAGCATGACTGGCCACATTGCGGTCGCAGGAGAACAGGGATTATTCCCCAGTGAGGGACCTGCAAGCAGTCTGGTCCAACAGATTGCAGTCACCATGACGGGATCTTGGGGTCACGCTCGAACGACCTGATGCCGCAAGTTTGGCATGTCTTCTCCCTGGAGAATCAATGTCGTCGTACCCTAACATCTGTAAAGAAGACTTGATATTACTCCCCATTTCCCGGGTGATTTGTGATTAGTTAGGTTTCACTAGCTATCAAGACAGACGGAAAGAGGAGCTGTGTTCGATTGATAAGGGAGCAAGGCTGTCGCTTAGGCGGAGAAGGAACCAAGGTGAATGTAAGCCGCGCGTGTTAGCCGTGAGAGTGGTGGGTGAATTCAGAATGAAAATGGACGGATTGTCAATGTACTCAATGCGTTTTGGCTACTGGTCCGTGCAGCACAAGTTCCTGATTAGGCCAGACATAGAGAGACAAACTTGGAGGCAGATTGTTGCAAGTGCAAAATATGGCGCAGTCAAGCTTGAAGGTTGCCCACGCACTGACGTGAGCTAACTGCATGTGTGAAAACCTCCATCTTCTAACTTGCCTTCATTACAGTCAGTGATCAAGAAATACTCCGAAATGTTCACAGACGATGAAGATCCCTTTGGCTTCTGCTTTGAGAATGAATACGAAATTTCCCTGCCGTCCGAAAAGTTCGGACGTGAGGGCCCCCGTCTGCTGCCCTTCATCCACGAGATGAGGTCCATAAACAAGGTAAAGAGGTGTTGAAAAATGGCACAATCGAGGAAGCCAACAGATTGTACAACTCCTCTGTTGTAACTATAAGGAAGTTGAACGGAAAATACAAGTTTTGCTTAAATTTCCGGTGTTTGAATGAATTGACCGTAAACCGCGTTGTAGTTGTGCAATTGGTTGCGGCAATTCCCGATATTCCAAGGTTTTTGACATGCATTTCGGACACTCGCAACTATCTAGCAAGACGGAGGACCGGAAGAAAACGTTCAGGATGAGATACGCTGAATATCATTTTGGGCGGATGCCGGGACACCATTTACATTCCGGCACTTATTGCATCATAAAAGGAATCGTAAGTTCCTCTGGCCATGCAGGTTACATGGGTGTGATGGCGGATAATACTAATGAGGCATGCGAGTAGTACGTTGTTTTCTCGTAACTACACATCGCGTCTAATGGAAGGTAAGGTGTATTAAAGAACCTGCGGAACCGTTTTGCAGCGTTCTTGTACATTTGCGTGACCGTCAATCAATACCTTCGAAATTTCAAGACGCATGTGGATGTTCGGTTTTTTTAAAATATGGCGCACATGAGATATTAACATTTCTGCTTAGTAGTTTGTAACCGTTTACTTTGTGTTTGCCAATAAGCGACTCTGTGGAGAAGTTTTCTCTTTACATTTGATGCCGTGACCAAGATACGGATGAAGATCTCCTGGTCACCTCCTTTTGGAAATGAGCATGTGCGGGGCTTCCTGGAGGATTTCGGGGGTGGGGTTCCAGAATCAACCGAACTGGAGACCAACAGAGGTCGAGCCAGCAGTTGCCGTCTGGCCCGTTCGTCGAAGGCGTGCAGCTTTCACTCTGTGCCCAGTCGCGGTTGGCGAGAGGAACTGGCCTGTTGAGTGTGGAGGAGCTTGTTCATCTGGCACGGGAATGGGCTGAAGCATGACTGGCCACATTGCGGTCGCAGGAGAACAGGGATTATTCCCCAGTGAGGGACCTGCAAACAATCTGGTCCAACAGATTGCAGTCACCATGACGGGATCTTGGGGTCACGCTCGAACGACCTGATGCCGCAAGTTTGGCATGTCTTCTCCCTGGAGAATCAATGTCGTCGTACCCTAACATCTGTAAAGAAGACTTGATATTACTCCCCATTTCCCGGGTGATTTGTGATTAGTTAGGTTTCACTAGCTATCAAGACAGACGGAAAGAGGAGCTGTGTTCGATTGATAAGGGAGCAAGGCTGTCGCTTAGGCGGAGACTGAACCAAGGTGAATGTAAGCCGCGCGTGTTAGCCGTGAGAGTGGTGGGTGAATTCAGAATGAAAATGGACGGATTGTCAATGTACTCAATGCGTTTTGGCTACTGGTCCGTGCAGCACAAGTTCCTGATTAGGCCAGACATAGAGAGACAAACTTGGAGGCAGATTGTTGCAAGTGCAAAATATGGCGCAGTCAAGCTTGAAGGTTGCCCACGCACTGACGTGAGCTAACTGCATGTGTGAAAACCTCCATCTTCTAACTTGCCTTCATTACAGTCAGTGATCAAGAAATACTCCGAAATGTTCACAGACGATGAAGATCCCTTTGGCTTCTGCTTTGAGAATGAATACGAAATTTCCCTGCCGTCCGAAAAGTTCGGACGTGAGGGCCCCCGTCTGCTGCCCTTCATCCACGAGATGAGGTCCATAAACAAGGTAAAGAGGTGTTGAAAAATGGCACAATCGAGGAAGCCAACAGATTGTACAACTCCTCTGTTGTAACTATAAGGAAGTTGAACGGAAAATACAAGTTTTGCTTAAATTTCCGGTGTTTGAATGAATTGACCGTAAACCGCGTTGTAGTTGTGCAATTGGTTGCGGCAATTCCCGATATTCCAAGGTTTTTGACATGCATTTCGGACACTCGCAACTATCTAGCAAGACGGAGGACCGGAAGAAAACGTTCAGGATGAGATACGCTGAATATCATTTTGGGCGGATGCCGGGACACCATTTACATTCCGGCACTTATTGATTCGTTTAACGAAGCGACTCCAAAATGCTGCACGTACGACGATGTTGTCGTTGTGTACAGCAGTTTGGAACCAGAGCACACAATTCTGTTGAAAACTTGAAGCGAATCCGGAAGGCTGGCCTGCGGAAAAATGAATCGAAGACACAGCTCGTTCGGAGTTAGGTGACACTGCTGGGGCATAAAGTAGGTCACGAAGAGGCAAGACCACTGTCAAAGACTGTGCTATCCCTAATTCAAAGCGGTCTCTACGGCAATTTTTTGAAAGAGCTGCATACTGCAGCCGGTTCGTTAAGGATTTCAAAATGATCGCTGCTCCACCACCTGACTGCTTGGATAAAATCGGAAATTCGAATGTACCGGGGGTGCAGATGAGGCTTTTGAACGCGCCAAAGCACCGTTCTGGATCAGCAAGTGACCTTCAAACTGCTCAGGGTCAGAGTGCTGTTTACTGTTGCAGCGGAAGCTAGTGACCGCAGTATCGGCGCAATCATAAAGCCAAGGAATGGAGTTATCAAAATGGCAGTCATGTCCTGACTAATGCTCAGCAGAAATACTCAGCTCTTGTGAATGCACATTTAGCGATCGTCTGGGCTCTGGATAAGTGTGGACCATATTTGTTTTGACAGAGGTTTCATGTCGAGACTGATCAAAATGTTTTGGACCACCAGAGATCGTGCGCTGTGCACTCCGGTTGAAAGTGTACGACTTCACGATCTGTCACGTGGTATGGGAGGTAAACCAGCTGGCTGACTCGTTGCACGATCTGTCACGTGGTATGGGGGGTAAACCACCTGGCTGACTCTTTGTCAAGATCAGAGGCTGAAGATGATGCCCCCAGGATCAAGATCGGCGCCAATATCTTCGCTGTCAAACTAGATCCCTAAAAGCTCGTAAAGCTTAAACGGCAGGATCCTGTGTTACGGAAGGTTTTAGCCACCTTGTTGGATGGGAAGAGTACCGAGAAAGGAGCGATGGACAAGGTAATGGAAACTTTTCAGGGTCACTTGAATAGGCCCAGTCTGAGTCGACCGAGCATTATTTCCTGGAACACCACCACTTCAGATGTTATGCTGCTCGTTATATCTAGCGTCTTGAAACGGAAGCTGATAAGTGAATGCCACGAGATGCCTCATATAGGGCGTACCAAGAGGTGCGACTTACTTCGGCAAAAAACCTACTGGCCCGTGATGAGAAGTAAGGTGATGGATTATGTACTGTCATGTAAGCAATGCCAAATGATAAAAGGGGATACAACAGGGGCGACCCATCCCATGGAACGCATTCCTGTCTCAGATACCGGCGAGTTATGGTCCGTTGACGTAACGGATCCCCTTTTCGGTGACGACTAGCGGAAATCAATACATGGTGATAATGACAGAACACCTGTCGCGGTGGGTCGAGGCAACTGCCGTGCCAAATCAACGGGCTAAAGCAGGCGATATCTGAAAGCAGACGAAGTCAATCTTGCTAAAGCTGGGAAGGAAACCGATGTACACAGATATACAAAAATGACAGCCCATCGCCCAGCAGCCGTAGGCCTATTACTTTCACTCTCATAAAGTACAATTTTGTGGAACTCAATCTATGCGGCGATCCGTGAGCCAATCACCACCAAAAAACTAATACCCCGGGGCAACGTAGATTCAGGTCAAACGGATGGATTGGAAACATTCCGAAAAAAGATACAAGAATAACCAAAGTGTCTAATTTTCAAATATGCTTTTTTTCTATTGCATCAAGACAAATTAGCTGAAAAGACATTTGTCGTTTCACGGACTATTTTACGCTCACTCACTGTTATTGCTTTCATTGGCCCTACAGATTTTATATGGATTGTACACAAGGCCGTGCTTTGGAATAAACTGATCAAGATCCAAGAATGATGTTGCCCTCATTAACTACTCCCAACAAACAGTTACGAGTATCATTACCGACCTCACGTCCGTTAAGTATGAAGCAAACTCCAACAAACCTGTAATATTTTCACTTATGAAGGAATTGGATATTTCATTTGTTGAGCAAGGTGTGGTCATTACGACAGTTGAAATTACCATTATCCAGTATAGATACGATTATTAGCTTTTCAGTGTTAAAGAGGGCAGGTTTATCAAGCAACGGTTTTTATAATTTCGGGTGGTGGTTGTTTAAGATAACTTTTCTTTAGCAGTTGTCCACGTTGTATCTAAGGCCCACTTGAAATCAGTATTAGATGTGCTTATGCGAGTTCTCTTGCCGGCAGTTTTACAAATTGAAGGTGAGAACTTAAAGGTCACATTTCAGGTTGGTCAATGAGAAGAGCATTCGGTACTTCGAAAATCTTTGGCAAACACCTCGACTTGTTGCATGGATCCCCCAAACACAATATGACCCAGTAATTATTGGCTTCGTTTGGAAAGCATCAGCTCAAAGAATATAGGAGGACGTAATATTCTAACTGAAACATGCGGTTATCGCAATGAACGCTGCAACTAGAATGACTCCTGGTTTATTCTACGGAGGGCGAACAAATGTTCTAGACAAAGATAAACTCAGGTTAGTTTTTTCCACCTTTATAAACAAAGGTGGGAAGAATAAAGGCCTGCAAATTCCACGTGGGTCTAGGCATTCACGAATATAAATTTCTGAGACAAAACGAAACACAACCTCTCTCAAAAAAACTTTATTGTATTTTAAAATGCACCGGATGAGACGTATCTAGCTGTAACGAAACACGGATCGTAGTTCCGAAAACATTTAATTATGAGATTTAGCTCATCTTGAGGAACACAGCGTTCTACCAAATAGAGGAAAGTCCACCTTATCGACCACGGTCTGAACATGTCGATGGAAACAGAAGTAGGATATTCCTAATTGGTCTAACTATAGTTTTTGGTAAAAAAAGTAGCATCAGCCCGGATAGATCGAAGAACTAAGAGGTGTGTGTAGACTTCGGGATATTCTAAGGATACGTGTATCAATCATACGCATCCACCCAACAAACAACTCAATGTATTAAATCGGTACGCAAGACCTGTCGGCAAGTGGTAAAATATGACTTAAATAGCGCACTCAAATCTACGAACTTTTTGAATGACACCGATATCCCAAACGTATTTTTTTCATTATTAGATCTATATACCTGCTACACTACTTAAGAATAAAGACCATGTTTACCCTCTCTCAGAGCACGACCCATATTCTGCAATTACTGATGTTCAAATGAAAGATTTATACTCGAATGAAAGAAAGATTTATACCTAGAATGAGAAGTATATGACACAGGATCACTGCTCGCCATATCATGTTGTATGCTTTCATGCCTAAATAAGAATAGATTGGTTCGGAACCATGAAAGTCATCATTTGCAAACTGGTTAGTTCTTAACGAAAGACAAAAGAAATTCAGCTAAGTTTCAACAAAGCCTTTTCTGAAAACTTGGTTAGTTTGCAAATCAGTGAATGTGGTGAATGTTGCAAGGCCGAGACAGACTAATGCGGAGGTTGCCACCACCAAATGTGTTGACGAAATGTGAACCCGGTTGTCAGCTGTCTGAGAGCTTATGTGTAGTAGTGTTCTGTTAGGCTACAGCATTCATTCACTTCTCACATTTGCGTGGAAGATGAACTGTGTTCAGCTATCCCCTTGATGTAGACTTCCCTTAACCAGGAAGTTGCTTTATCGAGCACGCAATTTCTTGAATTGGCACCAACGTTTGCTATTATTCTAAATTCTTTAACTTCACCTTTCTGCTGATATATTTTGTATGATAAACTGAAGGAATATTTGTCCCATTCTAGAAACCTTCTCTGAGAATCTGTTTATCCAGATGAAGCATTCATCACTGGATTGGCTGAAAATGAAGATGTTTATTAGCACTCCTTTTAAAGATAACTCGATTGCTGGTCTAAAGTCAATTTCGGGTGACAAAATTGAGTGCATCTGAGCCTCGAAATTTGAAGAAGAGAACTGTTTGCTCAATACCATAAAGCGCAAGCCAACCCCACTAACGTTTATGTTTATTTTATTTATTTCCTTATATTCATGTAATTTTACTCCAGAGAAATACTCCAAGGCTGAAGGGTCTTCCAGACGGACTGTAATTGGCTGGCCCACATCAATATGGAGATAAACTTGATCTTAGATTCTACCATCAGCAGCTGGCTCACACCACCACTTTATTTCGATTTGTGTGAACTGTTAAGGAGAGCGAACGCTAATAACGCATGTGGTTGTGACCTTCGCTCAAGAATGCCCTGAGCAAAGTAAACTTTAAATACCCTGGTGCGACTCGGCCTTTTCTATTTACATCACAAAGACTTTAAACCGGTTCCTTCGTCGGATGCAAACGCGACGGTTATTGTTTGTCTACTACCTGATCCTTGTAATTACTTCCTAGCTAAAAGTTTTCCGAAACCTGTCGAAAATAATGGAGCCATGGAAATATTTCATCCCTTCACTTAGTTAGTCTGTATGCCAGATGTCTGAAAACACTCCATAAGCGAATATTTCGGATTGTTATAGGTGATTGCCAAATTCATAGAATTCTAGTTCACACTACTCCTGTTTAAATACTCTGCCTCCCCTACTGCACTCATTATTCTGGATAGCCAGCTCCAATAAAGGGCTATACTTGATTCGAAGTCTGCTGTAATTAGGGCTGGATACCGTATCCAAGATTGTCCAGTGCTTTCAACAGCACAGGACAGATGCCTCTAAGTTATCCAGACTGAGCAGGATATCTCATTCAACTCTGATGGATTTGACAGTGCTACAGGTGACAAGTAAAGATGAAATGCATTTGTGGTCCGGCTTATTTCTCAGTGAATTCAATATTGCATGGTGTTCATGTAGACCAAATCAGGTAGTGGTGCCAAAGGATTGTTTACCTTCTCACTCCAAATAGTACGACAGAGTTTGATGTAAAATACTCACGGAATGGGGGCCGCACCCTTTTATCTGCATTGCATCCTTGTAGACATAAGCCAAATGCATTCCGATGACACCTATTTTGAGTATCTCTTCTTATCTATCAGCTTTGCTCGTATCACGTTTTGGGTCACCAACATTTCCAACATTTTTCCAGATACACTGCATATTTCTGTCTTCATAAGCAAAAATACCTGCTTTGTGTGTGACAGTAATCAGCAGTCCTTTATTTGGGCGAGTCCGGACAGTTAGTTTGACCGTTCACTCAAGATGTATTACCACATCTGATGGGGTTTGAAAGTAATGGTAATGAATGTTTCGAAGCGATAACTGCGCCTTATTCCGCGGAGTTTCACAAAATTTGGGGCTCCTCTGGATAAAGTTTGTCCTTGGATGTGGACGGATGTGAGGGAGGGGCAGTATCGCAATGGTGATATTTGGTGGACGTTTTTTCGAGCACTGATTCTAGGGATGATTAAATTTGATTACCGACTGTTGAGGGTGGTCAGGTTTTGTCAACGAACACGTTCTCGTATAAGTTCAAGTTTTCCTGAGATGTGATGCATAAGTGAACATCACACCAGGTGCAGCAATTGGAACCATTACTGGTGCTATGTGTTAGGTCCCAAGTCGGAAGTACGCAGGGAGATCTCTAGCCAAACACTAGCTTACAAGGATAGTTCAACGCAATTCGGATTAGGCGTGATTCATTCGGATCATTAGCATGAATGGTCATTCTATATCTGAGTTTCGAAGAGACCAGGTTAGTTAATGAATCGTGCGTTTCGCTAGCTAAGATGTGCTTTGTATGCTAGCTAGTAGGCGTGTACTGGAGGCAAGTGACCAGAACTTGACCAAATAAGGAATTGTGCAAGAAATTCTCGCGTGAACTGTTTTTTCATGCACTGTTGAGTCTTTAGATAGAAGCTTCGAGAAGTAAACTGTAGCGTAGTTCAATCATTTGGTCAGATCAACATAACCGATAGGTTGTTCTCTGTACTAAAATGCCTATTTAGAGTAAATAATCTTGTTACTCGCGATTGGTTGAACTGCCTAAATGGGTCACGAGCGCACAGACTGGCACTGAGATTCACTATATAAAATTTTCGATCATTTGTCTGCGTAGTGCATTGTTGATAAGTTACTCACGAACAAAGGAAAACAAATCCACATGGACTATTTCAGATCCTGGCAGATGTATCTTAGATTTTGTTTTCGTTAGGAAGTGCGATATAAAAATGTCCCAGTCGTTCGTTTAACGTTGAACCTCAGACAAAGAGCGTCACAACTTCCTTAACTCCGTGTTGATTTTCCGCCACCTCACGTTGAAAACAACTTCGGGTCACAATAAGTGGGATTTTGGGTCGTACATTGCTCATGTTGACTTCCATATAGGCGTGGTTCAAATCGGAAAACATGGTTAACAGAAAAAGCATATGCTTTTGAATGGGGCATCTAGTGTACAGTATAGAAGGGCAGGCCTTCCTTATTTCGGGGGAGGTGTAAATCAAATCTGCCATCCCTCTAAAACTCCAGGTTTGTGCGCAAGTCGTCAACTAAGGGGTAGCATGATCGATCGGTTCACTCTATGGCTCACGCGGAAATCCATTTACGACATCCCTCTCCGGACCTTCTACCTGACATTGTAATCATTTTCCCAGTCACGATAATCTTCAGAAATAACGTAATGAAACTGAGAACATAAACATATGGTAAGCAACGCTGTCTCGTCTATATTTATTCGTTCGTTACCCAACACAAAGCATTTTAACGAGCATTGCAACCAGTTTCCGACACTCACTTCACAGTCCGTCAATCTGATGCCATTCGATTTTATTTTATCTGCGGAAGTCTTGCACTATTTTTTAAAGTATGTTCCTTCCGTAATCAAAAGTCTATATTTATCAGGGAAATTTTCGAACCCGTATGAACCAACAGCGTTTAGTGATTTAGAGAGTTCAAGCCAGACTCCACCGAGTCCAAATATCTACGGCTTCGACGCAATGTCAGCGTCCCTGTCATAGTTTTACACATCTTTCATGCTATTCATACTGCTTCTTACAGAGATGTCACACTCGCGCACGGGAGGCGTGCGAATACATTCAGTGTTTGCCATCCGTGTGGGTTTGAGTAGCTTAGGTAAAAGGCGAAGTGGTCCGGCCGTGGACTAGCCATAGATATCTGAAATGAAATTCAGATGGATTTGAGGTTGGATTATCAGCTGAACCTAAGTAGGGCTGAGATTTTAATGCATAATAACAGAAAAAAATGTCTGATAGATTTACATTCCGGTAATGAAGGAATCACAAGGACTTCAGTACATTCTTCGGATATTTTCTAGCGGGTAGTTAAAAAGTAGTTTGTAAATGTGGTCAAAAGCAAGACTATACACGTTAGCTGAACACAGGACGCGGGAAATGCATACGTTTTCCAGGTTTTTAGGGTGCAGCACCGATGTGGTTTATTGCTTGCAAAAGGCAAAATAAAGCCACTTGCAAAATTATCTAAAGAATTCGGTTAGGAATGGAAACTATATATAAAAGCAACCAGTTCAGCTTTTATTCAAGTTTGTTCCTAGTTGTGCCTAGATTTATTGAGGAAATTATTTCAGATAATTTTAAAGTAGGCAGGTTGCTTATAGTCAGTTGAATGGGGTGTATGTAAATTATTGAAATTATTAAATACATCAGCAGATTGAAAAACCATCATAATTTAAATTAAGTGTGCCACGTCTTCACCCCGGGGATACAAAAAAGTGATCACAATACGCTCCCCGGCTTCGACAACCAAGAAAATACACATTTTTGAAGTTACGGTTGATCCCAACCATGTGCCTAAAATATTTTATAACTTTTTAATTTATAATTTAAATATATATGATATATGATATATAATATATATAACATAATATATGCATGTACATAATAATTTATAATTTATCATTATAACTTTTATGACTTTCCTTGCATGTGAATTCGGTCGTTGGCACTATCCCAGAGAAAGGTTCTCCTTGTGTAATAAAATTGGCCTTATGTCAATTCTCTTGAGTATTTCAGAAATTGCAATCTACATTGATTTTCACACCTGAATTTTGTATTGCTTACGCCTCCCGTATTAGAGTTAGACTCGCAAATTGTCAGCATATTATTTTGAACTGATCCAAGAGTGGAACTTATGAAGCATGACATTCTACCTGATGTTAGATAAGTTTGTCTATTTCCTGGCAGTCGACCGGACATTGTAACGGATGGTAAGATGCGACGGAGCAAAGTTCCGGGTCGACTGTCCCGCACTTTCTCCCTTCATTCTCACACTCTCACATGGAAAATAAGATCCGAATTTGCTCCACCAAAGAGGATTTTTTGATGAAAATCATTAAGATCTCACAAGTGGTGCGAGTAACACGCTTTTTTCAACTGATGCTTGCAAAAATGTCACCACCAGCGAGTTTGTTTGGCTGACTTTCACCTTCTGTCTCTCGTATGCATATATCCCGTCATCCAGTTGCACAGTCCATTTTAGCAAGTTACTAAGGAGGCATTTCATAACTATCCCTTGTTTCTGGAATCTGCACCAGATTTAACATCGTTTCGCGGCTCACAAACATCCATACTTTTCGTCAGCAATAAACAGAGCATAATTCACACATTTACGGAATTTCGGAGAGGTGGTTGATTGAAATTTACTCGACTTCCAAAATCGATCAGTCCTAAAGACCAAACTTTTTTCGTTACTGGTTCACAGTAAAGTAGGCTGTGAAAATGTTACAATCAACAACTTCAATCTTACTGTGCGGTACGTCACAGTGCCGTGGGACTCAGAGGTCACACGGTAAAAAGAATCCGGAGCATTGCGGAGTACATCGAGGAGTAACTATATGTAATTTGAAGCATGCTGACTGTACGCACTGATACATCATTTCAGTGTAGGACTTGTTCTCAATGTAAATGATACTCAGGTCACCAGATCGATGCAAATAGCCCACAGTGGTTAGTTATTCTCTGAAAAATTCCCCTCCACGTCCAGGACACCAAGAATAGCTCAGAATATGTCATTATCTGCACTATATGCTCAAGAGCCTGCCGTACACCAATCTGCTGTTTCCATGGTGAGTAGTACTGCATATAAGATGGAAAAATATGTGAATCAGGTAAATTTGGACATAAATGTTAAGCATCGATATGTTAGGTTGTGTACGAACAGAAAATTTCACACGTTTGAGGAAGGACTGCTGTAACTGGGAATTAGAATTGTTAGAATTGGGTCAAGGCCACGCGATGCGTGTCAAGTATAAGTTGGTCTTATATGCACGGTTAGTTGAAAACACCTGGTCTGTTATTTAAATGAACAGGCGGAAGCGCACAAAATGGACAGTAAAGTTGCACCACGCCCGTAATGTTACGTGTAGAAATTTAACACGAAATACGCAAAGTATGACTGCTGACAGTTGAGGACACGTGAAAGATCTCCACGCCCTCATATGACGCTCAGTACTGTGGTTAAAGTTTATTGAGTTTGGTCCTCCTCTCATGGCACCACACTCTTCTGCCATTCGACGGCCTCGTTTATGAAGAGGTTGTATTTTCGTGATTCCAATCAGAAATTCACATGCTTTCTTATAATATGATGACTGAAAGTCCCTGCGTCTCAACAAACGAGATACCGGGACAGGATTCGGAAGTAACGCAGTGGAACTGCTACTGAACTCGGATCAATGTCTCCGAAGAGGCGAAATTTCGACAATTTATTCAGCTGTGCACATGCGCACTGAGGACATTTACCAATTGCAGACTTTTCGGCTTTTCCGCTACTCGCTCACCCTACTCTCTAAATAGGCAGCAAGAGAACCTTTAATAATTTGTGCATTTAATATCAGCTTGGCGGTATCATAGGACATAAGATGTGTTAACATTTGACATACACAAGCTGCGTGCAACAGCTCTTCATAATTTAGCGATGCATTGCAGTAAAATATAAGTAGATCCCTGAAGCATTCGCCAATATCAGATGGAGCTATGACGATTGCTACAAGCAGCAGTTAGTTCTATATGATAGTGCTTTTGTTCACTCCATTACAACCTATGCGGAACCCACAAACATGTATTTTTCGTACGACTTGTAGCTGAGTACTGTACAAGTTATTATCAACTTGGAGATTTTATGAAGCTTGGATGAATATGCTCATATCTAGCACGAAAAACTGAAGGTTTCAGACTGCGCTGCGTGATTACATGGGTTTTTCCGTAAGACCACATACAATTGTCAGCGTTCAGATTCCTCATTTCATATTAGAAACGAACTCACAGATGTATGAAGAGGGATGAATAGTGATTTTCTGTAAATTTATAGGAAAATTTCAGATGACAAATGACAAAAAATAATCTAGATTATTTCTTTGTTTTGTTGGTCGCCTTTCTCAAAAAATTTCGCCCATTTGACTGGGCTCCTAGGCTAAATAAAAACGTCTTTGTTCAAACTTTCCGTATGTTTTTACCGTGCAACAATGGCTTATCAAATGCTTGCAGTAACATAAGTGGATCGATCAGACATCAACAAACCACTGCAACGGTGATTGCCTGCAGAGCCTAGCAAGTAGATTCATATGAAAATTGTTTGTGCTACGCTTCCAGTTACGCAGTCGCATCCACAATATTTTGGTACAAAAGAAAACACGATAATATAACCTGGTTAAATTAATCATGCGGGAGCATTACTTCATTGCTAAATGGTTTCAGTGGAAGGCGTTATTGGCAACGATGCTAAGCTAAGATAATATACGTATTTGCGTGATTTGGGTAATATGCACTCACATAAAACTCAATGGAACGTTTCACCTGCTGTCCTACCGCAAGTATTACAATATATTCCCGCTAAAACAAGAAAACACTGGATGAGAATTTCGCTCTCATTGAAGTTCGTTTCCTCTACCTGTGGCACAATGATCCTCTAATTGTTGATAATCAGTCTCAAACCAAGGCGGCCGTAAGATAGGACCTACTGGGTTGGCTTACTTTCTGGAAGCAAACTCAACACAAATTATTGACTGGATTCGTGCACTGGTTGATAAATGCAGTGCATCTGGAATAATCGATGGATGTCCCCAATGTTGGCCACATATGTCTGGTCGTGCGTCATCTCTGGGTGTAAATAATACTGTGACAAAATGAGTGAAATTCTTTGTCTACCTACAGTTTGAGCTACTCTCTGTATTATTGGTCTTCCGCCTGATCAACCAACCCGGAATTTGAGCAATGCGTGAAAAGGAGTCAAATGTTTGTTCTAATTAACCGCTGATTCTCATGAAAAGCTTTCTTATCAGTGCTCTTCGGGGCAGAATTTTACCAACGATCATTGGCAGAGGTGATGTCAGATCATAGCAGGCTGAGTAGCTAAGTGTCAACGTCCCCTTTGCGACCAATCATGTCGGTGCAGGGAATCCTAAAGTTTACACTCTTTGAAGATCGTAAGACTGTGATGTTGACAGCATGTGCGGGTTTGTGTGGCTGGTATATTTATGGTTTGAACATCATTTTTTGAATTAATTAAGTCGGGGCTTAAATGAAACTCAGAGACTTATTTTCTGTAATATTTGGTAACGGGTTGGGCAGTGCTAAGTTGGCCTCTTATTCCACAATTCAAGAAATCATGTATTTGTGGGCTGCTGTAGAACTTTGTTGTTTATGGCCTCATTTGTTGTGTCGATATTTTCGTAAACGACAAGGGGCATTTGCACAGTTTTTTACAGTCTGTTGGTTTAGGCCTTTTTCCAAAAAGAGCAAAAACTTGATCACCACCTAGCTTATGACATCACCATCTGGGGGCGTTTTTACCAGGGTTACCCTTAAGAACGCATACATAGAAGCTTGATGAAGTCAACAGAATTTCAAACTGATATTTGGTCCTTATTTAATGGTTCATGAAGCAAAGAGCCAGTATAAGATCAGAATTGTAGATCCCTGTTACCGAGTGCCCGATTCACCGATACATTAAGTATACAGCAATAAAAAATCACACGTAAACGCAAGTTCATGGTGTGGTGATGGGTAGTCCGGTGGACTCAACGTAACCGGGAGCATTTATGTCTAACACTGAAACAAAAATGACGGAAGATCAACGGGCGGAATTCCTCCAACTGTCACTAGGATGAAATATTTGTCATCCTCCGTGATAAAACAATTAAATAGGACGTTTGTTAATCCCATTTCATGGCACCCAAATCCCAGCATTACGTGCCAAATAAAGACAAAATATGTTATGGTCATCTTGAAAACTTTGGTCTCTAGGCAATAAGATGGGGCACCCGCGTACCCAGCTCACAGGACAACATTAAACGTTTCTCTTTTGTTTCCTACAGAATGGGAAGTACAGCGGTGGATAGTTCAATGCACGCAGCCAGAAAATGTGTGCACCTGATGCACTGATGGACTAACTATAGATCCTCAAAAAGAGACCAAGAAATGGACACAATGGGAAGTGCGTTTTGTTCGACAATAGGGTACATACACAATATGACCTAAAACAAACAGGATAGGAATATACCTTTCTACATCTACCATATAGAGGCGAGGATTCGACCAGCTGTATACAAAGGGCTCTTTTTGCCACACTCAAGCCAACAGATCACGCGACACACTCATTTCATTTATTCGGGAAATGATGCTTATTTGTGAGAAGTGGATGCATCTTTTAGACTAGAAAACGCCACCATCCTTCCGCAGACTTACTGAATAAAAATAAAGGGGTTGAAAGGATTTTGTGGTTGCGAATTAAATATTGACTAAAATTTTGCGCCATAGAGACTGCTAAGATAGCTAGTAACCTTGAGTACTGAGGTCGTTACGATGTCCCATCCGCCGCTGCCTAGCTGTGAAATTTCAATCTGGGAAAGTTATAACTTACTCTTATCATGAGAGGTAACCGTGATTCTGGAGGACCATTTGTCACAACACCGCCATCAGTTTGATCTTCCGCGGTTTGAGTTTTTGAAAACCTCTTGTCTGCCATATAAAGATTGAAGTTTATATTTTTGTACAATCACTTCAAGGTTTAGAACATCACGGAGTCTGCAAATTTTGGGTGATTTCGAGGGTGTCTTAAAATGGGTGCTGCCCATCATTCAATGAAGTTCAAAATTCCGATGAATATAGGTCAAATATCATAAATTATGTCCAATAATATCCATTATCTTCAGTTTGCACAATCCAATTTCAAGGGGCCATTTCAAGGCCTGCCAATGAGTTTGATGACAACACAATGGCGGTTTGTCACTGGTAAATGGAGGTTGAACAAACGGCAGTGAACATATTAGTTGGACGGCACGTTGCATTGCTAGTACTCACTGCATTGCCACTATCCAGAGGCCATTTATTGGCTTTTAGTAAGCTTATACTTGTTTTAATGTTAATCTTACACTTTTGGATTTCAGTCAGTTTCAGTGGCCCAGGCGCCGTAGAATATCCGGCTCCGCATGCACCATGTTGTTAACGATCATGAGGCAAACGATTGCTGGGAGGTAGATCACGACGGGATGTCAACTGACGTTATTACCGGATGTTATTCACCAGAATAACCTAGTACAATTTCACAATCTTTCTGATCCTCCGACAACTGCCTTTCTTCCTGAGCAGCATACTACAAACTTTGCACAGTACTTCACGTTTCAGTATTTGGTTTAGCACCTGTGGTTTTCACGGTAATGTTCAGTTGAAAGCATGAAATATTTAGGGTCTTTTTGTCGGGTCTCGAATGATTTATGCGACTTAAGTGGGCATAAGTATAGAGATAAACAGAGATAAACAGATGATATCCAATTTGTCCATTATTATTGATATGGGCTTGGAGTTTTCCTGGGGTAATTTTATATAATATTTTGAGCTCACAACAAACAGAAGCTTGATTTTGGTGGTTAGTTGCGGTCAGCTAATTGAACGCTACTTAGTATACTTCAGCAAATTGCTTATCTTGCACCTCGAGCTATTCATCTGGCAAGCCATGTGAGGGCGTGCCTGCTTCTGCCAGTCTAAAAGCCTTGCACATGCAACATTATCCTTTACTTCAAGTTCCTAATGCAACTTTTATTGCATGGTTAACCAGAAGCCAAAACATGAGGATGGCTTTTATTTTTTAACTATGTTGTCAGACGACACGCACTCGTCACTTAGTTCGATCAAACAAATCAGTACCAAGTCCGGTGAAAATACTCATAAACGATTAAACACCTAGTATATGAATCGGCTGCATCTTTGGATTTTGCGCAACCGGTATCCGTCTGCCTCTTACACATGCTCTGCTGTTATCCAGATCCTCTTTTTTGAACGTGTTTTACACAAACGACCATTGATAAAATTCAGTTAGGCTCCCTATATTCCCGTTTCTGCTTACTTTACAACGAATTACTTCCAGAGCTTTTCTGCTCTTGCTCCATATGAATCTCTTGTAAATGGTTGAGCAGGTTCACTCACTGAGTGAGGAGCGTTGTTGTAATTTGGTTTGCGTGTCGATAGCTGTGTATAGAGGTGTGATCCGTGCAACCCGATCAGATGTAGGTCGAAAACCCTGACATTGTGACAAACAGTGTATTCCTCCAGAATGTACGTTCGCCTTCACCTACATTGTTTCCATATCCTTTAGGTCAACGCATAGCAATTCAAAAATCACCTGACGTCCTATGTGAAGGTGACAAAACTATTGCTTGTATTGGTGCATCGCGCGAAAAGCAGGGGCTTTAAACGTTAAATATGACCGCAGCGAAGCCAGCTAAGTATGAACACATTCCACTTCAGCGGCCATCTCGCGAAGCTGACCAGAAAGTCGTGGTGTAAGAGGAGCCGTTCCTAGACTTTACTTACTTTTAGAGCCAAAAGTGCGTCTTGGTATGTCTGGATTTATTATTTAGATGTAGACCAACAGCCCAAGCTTGTATGGTGCGAAAATCACTGGTATGTTTCAAGTCTAACGTAGTGGCCGACGCGTAACTATGCCACGAGTAGCCGTTGATACTTACAGCCTTACTATTGCCAAAAGGCCTTCTAACAAATCATATGTTGATTGATAATCTTGTATGCACACTGTTGCAAATAACCACAATGCAACTTAGTACATTAATGCCCTGAAGACAATTAACTGAGTATATCAAATATGCATAGTTGCTAGTTGAAAAAAGACTGAGGGGAATGTTCCGGATATATAGTTACACACTTTCGAAAAGTCACAATTGGGGAAGTTCATTTTACTTGACTGCATAAAGAGCCGGTTACGTAATCATGCTGCACATGAGTGCATATTGATAAAACATCTGGGGTTGTAACGTAATTGAAACTGTGGTGAATATTTTGAGCCATGCTTTTGACATCCGAAGAGTAAATTATCCTTCGAAGTGTCATTAATGCATGTGTGATTCCGCATCTTCAGCTTCGAACAAAACATCCAAGTTCAGCAGTGGTGACTTTGATTAGGAATTCTTGTGCGTTGGTATGCCATTAAGCAAGAAAATCAAAACTGCATTCGAAAAGTATTTGAATTCGGGTTACATAATCTACTAGCTGGGTGTTACCCATCCGAATTTCCAAAATTCTTTCATGAGAGACCGTCAGTGGAGGGGATATCCATGTGAATGTGCTATGCTTTGCGATCAGACATTCACCAATTCTGCATGCATTGGGAACATTTCCATCAGTCAGTTTCATTTCAGTGATCTGTCATTAAAGGCTGCCTCATCAAGGGGGATTTGGTGGTGAAAACTGGAATTTAATTCGATCAAATAGCCATGCAGCTCACCGTTATTGGTTTGCATGACTCTGTGAAGCGTCCACTGCCATAGCGAATCAAGGTGATAAACGGAAAATGACTTCTCGCATAATACAAAGTGTATGTTATACAGGGAATGAAGAAAAATTCTAGTTCATTAAATTATGATAAGAAATTATTGCAGCAGAGGGGCATAGACCATTTGTGCTATTTTGTCTCTGTTTCTTTCACCTATAACAGAAATAGATGAGTTCATTTTTTCACCAGTTAGACTGCAAAAGCCCCATCACCGATATAGGTGACGTGATCAATGCGTCATTATTCTGCGTCCGTATGCAGTTCAAAAGAAACGGATGAATCCCGGATGTTCTAAACTAATAAAAACTAGCGTGAAATTCGCTAATTCTACATTTGCGTTGGTTTTTGAAAGGCAGTGCGAGTTGTCTGGTAGGATCATCACATCCAGTCCTAACCCTGGACAAATTCAGTGGGACATCCAATGCGGATTGTGTTCAACCTATCTAAAGTTGGTAGACTAACCAGACACCATATGAACACATTTTGGTTGTGGTAGTTCAGGGTAAGAGCGAGCATATAGAGACCGGGGAGCGCACTGAGAGTGTCCCCTCATGTGGTGACGGAGTGTTCACAAGTTAATGGCCAAGTTCGGTGAACAGAACAACATCCACTGGATGAAGAACCAATAGACGCTCATTCCCAGTAAAGCAATTTTTATTGCCAAATCTCCTCACATCATCATCAATCTCTATTATGCCTGAATTTGGCAGATTAATCGTAATGACAGCGCACGCTTTTTATCTGCCCGTAGTCCCTTAACAGAAAGTGAAGATTCCACTGACGTGCCTGATAAGAGATATTCTAATGTTGAGATCCCCAGGTCAATCAGTTTTAACCCAGTCTTTAGAAAATTACAGGATACGTCGACCGCCAAGGAACTCAACGGCGTCACACGAGCCGATTGATTTTGAGTGCGGATGCGACATGAGTAACATATTCAGGAATGCATATCCCCGCACATCTGTCATTTCCTAGGTGGAAGATAAACCATTCTGAGCAACGAAGCAGATAGGCCATCGTGACCGTGTAGATCCGGCAGCGAAATGATGTTTTCAGAGTATCTGGTTCATGAAGATAGGGATATTGGATTTGAGGATTTCGCGTATACCGAGCCAAAATTTGCATAAATGGAACTAGGGAGTGAGCAGCGCGTTTCCACTATTATAGACGCCAAATGGATAAGCCGACTTTGTTCCTCTTAGGTCCTTGTAAGTTGTGTGAAGGTATACCGTGCTGCATGTTGCGCATATAATTCCTGTTCTATCTAAGTCATGCACCGTAGTGCTGTGAAGCTTGCAATCAATCAAAATTAGCTGCTTGTTTTAGCTAATCCACTGTGGATGGGTATTAAGTCTAACTAGTGCAAGTTAACACCCGGAAAATTTCGGACAGATGAGTGACTGGATCGGAGATGGTTCGTAAATAGTCTGTGTTCCCACCCAATACGGTAATGTCCTCGGCGTATCTGCGATCCATAGGCCGAATTTTTCTGATGCGTTAACTGCCAAACTATCATCTCACTTCCTATTCAATCACCTGACCATTTGAGAATTTTGATTACACTGGTACCAAAGACATTCTTATCTTACCGCAGATGTGAGGATTTACTCAGAGACCACTTCAGAGTGGGTTCGTTGACAAGTAGTAAGCACTAGCGAATGGATCATTTTGAGTGGATAGACAATCGACAAGAAGTACAGTCGATGTTGACACACGATTAACTAGGCCGAATGGAGATGAAACATTAACACTAGTGATTTTCTATTGCCCGATGATGGCTGCTCTGGTGATTTTGTTAGGTTTAATGAGTGTGCTTAGGAGCGGTGTTTCGTTTGCTTGCTTCGTGTTTTAATGACGATATATTCAACAGTGTCTTCAAGTCTCCCGCAGACTTCACCGTGCCCGTATTTTGCACATTTTAACATATTTCATGATAAAGGTATTACAATCTGACTTTGGTGCTGATTTTTAATCCTGGGTTTTTGAATATGCCATTTGAGTGAACTACGATTGAATTTATGTAACTCGTGGTTCAAAACGTGACGTCTGTCCACTCATGACCAGCAGTCGATCGGCCCTTTTGGTTTCATCTACATGCATCTACATCCAACAACTTTTTGGAGAGAAGAAAATATGCAGGTGCTCTCGAACTTCCTCATAAGGTGCCAACCTGTCTTTTGGCCAAACGGTTTTTTCGTTATTCAACGGACTTCTTCTGTGTGTACAGCTTTGACCCACTCAGTAGCGGTTTACAACTGCGTACGTCAGGATTCATCAAACACACCAAATATATTCAAGACGTTAGCGAAAATATCATATATAGTAATAAAATGTCGCTTCTTGTCTATGAGATTCCACATTGAGGTTTTGGTCGAGCGTTAAGGGAGATTTGATACTTCCACGTTCTACCCGATATACTTTACTCTGAGCACCTACACGAACATAGGCGTGTCCTGCACTGCTGCATGATATTGGGATAATTTCATGACTCTTGAGCCTATACAAGCGAGAATTGTGTAGTACTTTTTCTTGGTTGACCAAAAACCAGTGGAGTTACAAGCCGTTGTGCCGAATTCTGAGAAGCGATGGTTAATACATAGGATGTGCCAAGCGATTAATCGTAACCGCCGGTGACAGTCCAAGTTGAAGAACTACCAGATACTATTGTATACAGTAGAATATGTTAGGCATGCTGATACAAATGTCCGTTGGTCGGGCAAGTAACTGAAATTTTGATAGCCTCTGTCCACCCTTGAAATTATGATTTACTGAATTCTACGCATATGCAATCGTCTTCGCAAATTCTCCATGATCCAGAACCAACTTCCGTAATGGATGATATCAAGAGTGAAAGAAGGTTAGGTTAAGCCTTCATGCAATCGTTTGAAATGTTTCCTGGGACCCTTGAGCAGTGCAGCTGTTTAGATACCTTGATGGCTTATTGACGTGCACTTCAGCCTGTTCGCGGATGAAGGTTTTGTAAGCAGTTTGCCGGTCTTTCAGAATGGGAATAAATTAAGTCCGTCGGTTGTTTTGACAAATTATGGTTGCTTGACTACGGCTGCTTTTCATTTGAATACTAGATCCGTGCACTTGAATGGGCTAATGCAAAGTGTTTAAGGTGAAGAAGCATGGTAGATTACATTAAAATTCATGCATTGAACCTAACGGCAGTAACAAATTTCGATTATAAGATAAACACGAAAAACGTCATGATTCTCTAGGCCTGATATTTATTTCATCTGAAAGCCCCCGGCATTTCGCTGATCACGAACTGTTTAGATAAGGTAGAATTTCCAACCAAGGTGTTCAAAGTTGTGAGGTCTGCATATGCCATCCCCGTACATTGTCTCACAGCATAAATGCGCGCCTGCAGGATCTCTCATGGTCACACAGACGGGCTTTGCCAATGGCGACGGCCTGTCTCATGAGCGTGAACTACATATCTTGAAAATAAAGGCGGAGACAAACATCAAGGGCATCAAGTCAAAACAACATCCCTCGACTGATCTAGTCATTTACGTTCCTCAGCCACAGAGCAGGCTTGGGGGATCGGATTTGTTCCGTGTTCAAAGGTGTTTGCATAGCTATGGGAACGCAAATTCTCTAGGAGTAACTTTTCGGTTGATTTTCATTTGGGGACTGGGAAAGTTGTTATTTGACAGTAGAGTAGGTGAACAATGATTACTGTCCTAATTCATATGAGGAAGCTTCCATTCCACAGTTGGTAGAAGCGACCCGATCTAGTCCTGTTGAGAAATATTCAATCCTTAGTTTTTTCAAAACATGGTAGGATTGTCAGCAAGTTTTTAAGCCTGCGTATTTCGAAACACCGACTGACTTGCGACAGTTGAGTTGCTTGAAAGGTGTTGACATCACCGGCTACCTGGCCTTCTCATCTTTTTCGATACTTTGTTTACCACTGATCTGAGGAATATCGTGTGGGCACCGTTAAATGAGTATCTTCCATTTTTTTCAGACGAGGGTTCACTTTGGTTGGCATGATTGTTTAAGACATGTTTGTTTTCATTTCATTTCCGCCAGTCAATTTATGATCTGGCTGGCGTTGTGATTTGTTTTTCTTACGAATGAACAGTGCTCTAATTACACACTTGTTTCGAAAATCTTAACCGTGTATCAACTAGACTACTCTACCACTTGGTGGACTTATACTTCACTAGCTCATTTCGTACCCTGCATGTCTATTGGAATCCGCTATTCATCTTTATCCATCCATTCTTCATTTCTGCTGCGTTACAGTTTCTCTCACAAGCTACCGGTCTAGGAGGCACTTAGGATAATATATTCACTCGTTTGTGAGATGTGACATCACATTGTCGAGCGCGGTGTCCAGTGTCACAGTGTCCAAAGAAACGGATAAATCCGAATAAGTCATTCAACGTGATATCACGGGTGCTACCGAATCCATTTGTGCCAGACAATTCAAATGCACTCACAATTCCGATGGTGTCCGTTATTCGGCCATAACAACCAACCGTGTCGTCTAACAGGTCAGCGGAGAGCTCTGACTCTGTCCTGTTAAAAGTTTCACGGTTCTTAGTTAACTCGGGTTGGGGAAACTATATCCAATCTTTTGTCTCCAAGCCCAAATCTATCTCGCTAATGGTTTGACGAGGAATTCATGTAAGACCAGTTATCCAAAACTGCAAACTACATTCTTGATTTCAATAAAGATCTATGAAAAATTATTTAACGACTTGAATAAAATGTTTTCTTACCAACTACGTTTTGGGACAAAGGTTATTAGCCCGTATGTTCATAATATCGCTCTCCCGAAGAAACTGCCGAGATGCCCGTTTCCGTAACTAGCGTTACAGTTAGGCGCTTTACTACAGACATACATATTAAGTCGGTATTTTTATTATGAAAGCAATCGCTTTGGACTCAGTGACTTAGAGACCATTATAATTTAAATGCTGCTGCCTAAATATATAAGTCTGTAGAATCAATAGTCTAAAGGAAATGACGAAATCACTTTGATGAGTTGCTTAGTGTAGAGATTCTGAGCAGTGCTGCCAAGGCCAACAGGCTGGAAGTGCTGTATGCAGCTCAATTCGGGACAATGAATCCTCCATTTGCGGTTAAAACTTCGTCATCGATATAGGTGTCGGTTGGTGGGATGTGTACTCCAAAACCTGCAATATGATTCCAATATGATGGGTTGCAAGCCAATTGGATAAGGTAACCAAAAGTGAAACTAATGAGAAAAATTATTTTGGAAGTAAATGTGGATCCAATTCATAGTGAACAACGGGTCTAAAACCGATATTATAGATGCATCACTGTATGCAAATAGGTCATCTGTAGATACTCAAAAATCATGGATGAGTTGTTAGGTCTGCCGAGTGCTTTACTCATTTTTTTGCGTGCTGATTCTCCAAACGAGAAATGGAAATATCCATGGGTGTAACCGTTGGTGAATTGTCTGGAACTAGAAGCCACATCATGTGACCGCATCTGAGTGACTTGCACTGCATCAAACCGAACCAATCACGGATATCTACCGCTCATCGGAAAAGTATTTATTTGGACGCTTTGCCGTGCAATTGCAGGCATCCATCTGGCAGAAATGCAGTACAAATTATTCCTCCTGCTAATTGTTGCCCCATTGTTATGCAACACATTTCCAACGCAGCCCGATGGTGAGTGACTGGATTCGGCTGTAACTTACATTGTCATAAAGTGAATAAACTAATATCCAATTCAATTTTATACCAAAAGAAATTTTAGAGATAATGAAGCCTGTGGTGACCAAGTGAAGACAACCAGTTTGGAGAGCAAAAGAGTAGGCTACTTTTGACTGACATTTGCGAGCCTAATGCTGTAGTGTAATAAAATCCTTCATGGGTAGTATGGTTTGCTGCGGCTCGATTATTAAGCAGCTTTAAAGTAATCATCTTCTCACCATAATGCCTATTAACTTACCTAAACAACAAATACTAACGGACTGACAAAACAGATACATGAGGTCAAATCTGAAGTATTTGTATGGAATAACTTGATAATAGATGACAGTTAGAATGGTATTTGATAAGTTGTGTTTTTGCACAGGAACTGCGAACGTGCTTTCGTCTGAAATGAATGATTATCAGAAAACGTGGGGTTTTGTCATCATTTTAACCAATATTCTCGACAAGCTGGTTAAATGAATACTTTCAGGATAGTTTTTCCGCATTTTAAGCTGTATTTTGAACACAAGTGGAGTATATCTGGAGAATTGCTGGCCATAATGTCGCTTAGCTTATTGTGGTGCATGCAAATTCACTAAAGCGTCTCCTTCGTGGTTCTTTTTCAGACATCTGTCTACGTCAAAAGGATTTTGGATCTTGCCATGTAACTGGCACAACAAAGTACTACTACGATCATCGGCAAAAGAGATGCGTATCTTACAGAGATCGATGTGGCAAGAGTGATAACAGTTTCAACACTTATGATGAGTGTTACGAACAATGCAGTCACCTCATGCATACGCATTAATTATAAGATAAACGCGAGTGCTTTTTGTCTCTAACCTGGCGTAAAATACATTATTCGTCTAGTTGAATTGCTGTTCTTACTAACGGGGCTAAACAGTAAGTTTTTTCTAGTGAGTTTGCGAACATGTTTACCGATGGTGAGGTAGGATACAGGAGTCTGATCACCGTTAAACAGACCGTACCACAAGACGAAAACACATGTCATGCAATAAGCCGTTCGCCTATTGGTGGCTAGATAATAGGGCGAAGAGGGGAATAACGGACAACGGAAAACGCGTGCAACTCTTACAGAAATTGTGAGTCCCGGGGTAGTAAACATTATGTTTCTCTAGATCACATCCTTAGCATAGTTTCCAACACCAATCAGCAAGAAAACCTCTCCGGCTTCAATTTTATATTCTAGGAACACGTTAACCCGAAAATTGTGGAGCTAAAGCATGCATTAAAACACTTCCTGCTAATTGACTGTTCCAACCGTCTAACCGTGCGCTTCATTGTTCAGCCACCTAGATGCACACGTTTACTTTCGTTCACTGAGCCAAATGAAAAGCAACCAGCAGTGTACAACAGACTGATCATAGCCAGTCGCACGGATCCTGATCCCGTCTATCTCCGCTTTAAAATTATTACTTTAAAATTACTTCAAAATGACCAATGCATTCGGAACTGCATGCAGGATCCGCATAATCTGCAGGTTATAAAGATGTTTTCCCGAATGAGTCGACCCTAAGTTCGCCTGACTCACACAGAAAACCAGCATTTTGCAAAATAATTGGGCGGTCGTCCACTTGGTTTGGGAGGTAGTTTATTCTCTCCTATTTGCTGGATTTTTGTCATTTTCACCTTGCGCTATATCGTAGGTTTTTGGTATACGACGAGGTGGTTGCAAAATTTGGTGCCTTCTATTCTTACAAATAAATTGAAAGTAACTTTTGGAGTGCAAACGGCATCCAACGGAAGTAAATACAAATTCAACGAGACATTGTTTTTGTTGACTTTGACCGTAAGTGAAAAATCCATAAAATAGGTTGCTAAGGTGTTCCGACTTAATGACTTCGTACTTTAAATGCATACAGACCTTACAACAGTGCATCTTTGAAAAGAATTATCACAGTAACAGGAATTTATACGTCACCTCAACGCGTTGGCCTAAGGTAGTCTGCCAGTTTTATGAACAACCAGTTACTCTGATGCTTCTTGTGGAAACAGTGCGGTAACATCACCTAGCAAACGAGCGTTAGCGTTGACGACAGTCGAATGCTCGAAATGACTACGCTTGGGAAAACGCAGGTTGACGACTCG
The DNA here is from genome assembly GCF_000715545.1 of Opisthorchis viverrini. Taxonomy (NCBI): domain Eukaryota; kingdom Metazoa; phylum Platyhelminthes; class Trematoda; order Opisthorchiida; family Opisthorchiidae; genus Opisthorchis; species Opisthorchis viverrini. The sequence continues at coordinate 35,052 of NW_008752286.1, read as the reverse complement.
AAGTGTATTTTAGAGCCGGATGAGGGCCAATAATGAGAGAGCCTGTGTTTTTTGCATGGAGATCTAACTTGCCAGATCCCCCAGATTATATTATCGCAAATACCTGTTCCATGCAGAGTCAGATTAGAGGCAAATTTAGAGAGCCATAAGCCTTTGCGTCAATAGCGGACTGTGCGTTCAGTATTTCACAAAATATCAGACAAGCAGCGAAAAAGTAAACTTGTCTGTACAGTCAGTAGTCACCTGCACATTGCTGTGTAATGAAGTTTCAAAAAATTACACAAAACAAACAGGCTTAAGAGAAACAGCCTACAAAATAGTGGTCTTACTGAATTTATCTGGTTTTGCAGCAGTGAATCCAAAGTGTGTTTATAGCTAATTCCTTCATTCATGCCGGAAACATCGCTTTCAACTAATTGCTGTCCCAGTAAACAGCTAAGTCAGTTGGGCAGAAAGTGCAGTTGCATCTGAAATACTCGACAATAGATGTACGACAGAAGGGAGAAACGGTGCAACATATTGAGTGGTGGAATCGAAATTCTTTAGAGCCGTGCATGGACACTTAGGCATCACTCAACCAAACTTACGTGGCTCTGCACGTCTCGTCGTGCGTCTCATATGATATGGTTTTTAAGCGATCAAACCCTGTAACATAGAACTCGACTTTTAAAGATGTCTGCAATACATGACGTAAAAGACGATGTTTTTTTTACCTAAACACCTTCTCGGCGTAGTAAAATAGGTTTAGTTCCTCTGAAAACGAAGTATCAGAGCGAGGTATCAGGCTTATAAACATACCAACCCGAATGAGTGTTTCATGACAAAATTCTAAATGGTTTTGTCAGCGTTTAACAGAGAAGGAACAATAGGTTGTTCTTGAAGTGATATTGTTTCTTCCATTATAGAGGAATTTGGATAACAAGTACGTAACTGTTCGTTTTCAGAGGACGTTTTCAGTTTGCATCTTGTTGGTTTAGATGTTTCGGTGAGCTCAATAGTTAAAGTGGAGACGTTTGCTTAGTTAGCCTGGGTGTTTATGATGCTGAAATTAACCGCAAATTTTGCTTGACTGAATAGAGAACTCCTGATAAGTTTTTCCTTGCAACCTTATTTTTCAAATCAAGTAAAGGTGACAACCTGAAAATCCTCACTTGCGTGTTAAGAGCAGTATGTTGGAAGGGGGAATAATACGGCGTTCAGCCAATCTAAGTATGCTTCGAAGTTAATGCATGAGACAATCCTAAACCACGGGTGTTATTATCTCGTCTCCTTTCACCACTAATAGAACCAATGGTCTTATCGATTGACAACTTAGCTGCAAATAATCCATAACCGTTCAAGGGGACATGATCAGTGTTTAAGCGTTGAGTGATGCATCGGGATTCTGCTATACGTCAACATGTACGCCTGCAGAAACGGATGAATTTCACGTGTCTCAAACCGAGAAATTACATGATTCTGCGAAGTACAAATTGCTAGGTATAATTGTTATGTATATCCAGTTTATCCGGTCTTAACCGTTGGAAGCTTCGGTCAAACTTGTTGCCGATTGCGTTCAACTTACATGAATCTGGTCCAGTAACCTGATAAAATAAGTAAATATGTAATACAAACGTGTAGAGAGATATATATACATTTACAAATGACAGTTTCGTGGCAACTTCCCTTACTGTCAGCACTGTTAAATGAGGGGCACAGTTCTACATAAACTGTTAACATCAACCACTATTTGAAATCCACCTATCAACTAGTTTGTTTCACGCCACCATTAATTTAATGAATAACTTCATTCAGTACTAGAACACCACAAGACGGACGTCGAATTCGTGGTTACAATAATGAGGACATTCCAGCAAAGCAAGGGATTACCAGCAATATTTGCCAGATTACTTCTCAGAATCTACACCGGAGGGATTCACAAGATCGCGCACGGCATGCAGTCTCATATTTTATCGTAGTTAAGTCATTTAATTGTCAACGTCCTCATCATAGTCTGAAGACTGCGAAACATGTGAAAACTTGGCCTTTCATCCTCTCTGATTCTTTGTATACTGTGAAATTTTGCAACCTTCTTCCGTCGATTAACACATCCGGATTCCGGTTACAGTATTTAAAACTAACCCAAAAAGTGGTCCGTGCCAACTATACTACCAAATTTTATGCGGTAGTGACGGTAGCAATTTTGATTCAATGGAAGCGTGGATAGTGACAGACGATAAATACAGGGGTACGGATCTATCATGCAGGATGATTACAACTAAACAGTTTGATGCAGATCTGAATGGTTGGTGCTCTATTGTTACTTGCCTACACTGCGCAATAAAGTGATTTTGAGAATTGGTTGTTTTCACGAGGATAGCAGTTTCAAGCTCAGTGTTACGCACCAGTACAGCCGAAAATAGTAAACTCACCCGATATGCGCACCTGATTAGGGAGCAACTTGGATTCAGAGGCAATGTACAAGTAGCCTTAATGGAAGTATGCAGAGGCCTCCCTCATTGGGTGTTTCGTTGATCTTGTTACGTTATAAGACTTGCATGTTTACATAAAACCATTTGGTTGCGTCCGATATTTTTTGATGATTGTCCCGGATCGATCTACCATGCCTTGCGTCACAACTTTGCCCAACCCTAATTTATAAAGTAATCTTAAATTGCCACCAGATGCCGATAAGGCCATGAGTTTACTTAGTCGTTAGTACAGGTTGCAAGTCGATGCTCATGAGTTTTGCACATAACCACCCGCCAGAAAAACATCACCTGTAGGCGTGAGCATTGAGAAGGCGAACTATGAGATAACAGTTTTCAAATCATGGAACGTGGTTCCATCGATTAACTTAGCAAAGAAACCGGGCCGTTCAAATTCAACTCGGTGATCCTGATAGAAAACGGAGATTCTCACACAGGCTCTATTTGTCCGTTAGTTGCCAATCACTAAGTGACCTTAAGCGCAGAGACATTTGGATGGTGGCTCAAACGTTAGCCTTGTGATGATAATCTCATCTTTCCAGGAACAGCATATGCGCGAACGATAAATTTAGTATCAAGTGCAGTATGTACAGTAGAAAAACCTGATAACTGTCCATGTCAAGAAAGTTGGCGTAATGTTGCGTGAGTTCTGAAGCCATTCGAAAAGAATCAACACCATCATGATTAGAGGCTGGGGGAAATAAGATATGCCGAAAATGTTGATACTAGCATAAGGACATAACAAACCGTAGAAGTTTTGTCTTATCCATTTAGTGTTAAATGAGTGTAAATCGGTCGGACATCCTTCTGAGACACACTGTATTTGTAGCATTCACACTAACTGATTAACCCTTTTAAAAGCGAAACAGGTGGTGAGCTGTCTAAGACTTAACTACTGTCTTTCATCTAGAAAGTGTAACGTCCCAGAAACTAAAAACTACGCGGCCTCAGCGCAACACAACTGTTTGAAAAAAATGATATTTAGCTGGGATTGAGGTGGATTCCGCTGTTAACACCTGCTTGATTTATGAATGAATGTGTTGTGCTAAACCTTATAAATACTGACCTGGTTTAAGCGTTGGCCACCGTCCAGCAGTGAGTTCGATTTTTAAATCAGATGGTTATCAACCCCTTTGATATAGAGCAAATGGGGAGCGTGAGCTCCGCTTCGTGATTTGATCAACGAACATGTACCCACAACTACAGTCTGAGGCTCTTCAGCATCAAAATAAATCACTTCCTACAACCGCCACTACAAATATGGTTATTGCAATCTTTAAATAGTCCGTTGGAGAACTGGCACGTCTAGGTAATTATCAGACACATAGTCTCCGAAAATCCAAAAAATTCATTTCATGCTGAAACAGAAGTCTGAACTAATTTCGGACTGAGCACTACATTATGAAGACTACTCAGCTAAAGTACATTTCATCCCGCAGGGAACTTGTGACGAAGTTCGCGAACATTCAGCCGATGAAGTTAATATGCGACGGAAGCAGCTGGGTCCGAATTGAGTCTTCATCCCAAACTAGCGAACTGTCGGAACGCAATAACTCCACAGAAGGTCGCTATTGGGAAGCCTGCGAGAAGTATATGAGATCATGTTTAGATCAAGCACAAACCAATCCCAAAACCTTACAAACCAATATGTAACCAAATGACGCACATATTCTAGGATAAAATGTGAGTCAAGGTGGAAACGTGGGTATTTAACCCCTTGGGTACAAACAAAACTGAAGCAATTTGAAGGGCGCGAGTTTCTTCTTCAAGAAGTTTACTGAATTACATCTAATTGTGGAGGAATCCTCTTTTTAGAAATCCCTTTTTAAAAGTTCTGAAGAGAAACGAGTCGCCCTTGAATTTTGCATAAATTGCAGATTCGCTTGCCTGTACAGAACTAGCGTCATCTACTTCTGACCAGTTAGTGTAGATCGATTGCGAAACTACACTTACTTGCGGACTGCAGTCTGTCAAAACCATGGTGATATTATGCGGATGATTTCAAAATCATGCACAACGTGCAGGACTACGCGTTTGATGTTCATTCGTTGTTTTGAAATTTGGTCAGATAGCGGTTACGTGGCTGACAGGTGCTTTGCGTGGATTCATAAGGTAACTTCTCTTCTGAAATTATTTGGGGTCAGTTTAAATGTCTGGTAGCAAGTATGAGCTTTTACTTCAGCTTGTATCTTTAAAAGATATTGGTTGAGGTCATATCCATGTGAATACAGCGTAAGTTGCGGTCATGCAATTGTTAATCTACTGAGTAGTTCCCACTTGTGAATTCCCCTATCTTTGTCATCAATAAACCCAGGCATCTTGTCGTCGTATTCAGGCCCCCATGAGCCTGCGAGCTATACAGTATGGAATTTCTTCCATGGGACACGATGACTCTAGGAATGTCAAAGTCGAACGGCCGAATTTGTAAAAGTGGCATGTCATACTGGAAGAAGTCATATTAAGAGGCCATCTTGGGATATAGCCGCACTGCTGGTTGCGACAGGACTGTAAGAACAGTAAAAAGCACTCCGCATGTGACCAGCAGATTCATATCGACAGAAGCAGAGGACGGATGGGGTTAGCCCTAAAAGCCACCCAAATTTTGGTCGTAACCATGGCACGCAACTCAACCCTTTTAAAAATCAAGAGTTCGACACTGCTCAAAAGGAATGTGCTGTGCTCAATGGCATTAAGAGACATATATTTACGTTACCCCGAGCTAATTGAAACCATCGCTGCCCTAAAGGTCGGGCCCTAAATAAGAGTGTAAAAAATTAGCCATTATTGCCCGACACAGTATTCACAATTGAATACCTACTCCAAAATTATTCGGACTGTAGCAAGAAAGGCGACCGAGAGCCTAGAATGTGAGGTCTCTACGGGTAAGGGTGAAAGATACAAGTCTGAAAGGCGAGCTGTTTTTCTGCCAAATAGCCCAAAAGCTCCAGGTACTGAGGCCTAGAGCGTGGCCAGTTGTTGTATGGTTTTTCTCGCTGTTGTGCGAATAGAACCGTAGACTTTCGAATCAGTTCTTCCATTTGATATTCTGGATCGTCAAAAATACGCTTGGCCCCAAGTTTCGTATCGGGAACCTCAACAGTTAGTATTGCAAAAATTTTGTCGGATACATGCTTCATTGCTGGAATTTATCTCCTTCAAGCAGCTGCATCAATCTATTTCTCAGCACAACTGCAGATGAATTACGAGACGACGTGTTTGACTGGTAGAAATGATGTCAGATTGTTGAACTGAAGCAGTGGCATAGCATTCGTACGAAATTTAACATTCAGATATACTACACCCTAATCTCACTACAGGGCAGCGATGTAAGTTTGTCTAAATTAACCAGTAGCATATTAAACAGTGTAGAGAACTTCCAGGCCAATGCTTCTCCAACACTACCGCTCACCGCGAGCTGTGTATGGCGACTAGTGAGAACTGAAATAATGTTGTTTCATGGACCAATCTTGGTCAAAGCACGCTTGTTGTAGACGGAACTAGAGTCACAAACCATCAATTATTTGCCATTGGACTAAATGAACGACGCCAACAAATCGCGCCACCGTGCTGGATTAAAAAGACGACAAACGTGCTTGGAAGTCTAAGACTTTGAGTTGTCAAACCCTGCACTTTCGATGAATATTCAAAATCAGATTTGTCTGGAAATGAGTGTATTTTTCTAATTTCATGCAGTTTGGGTCCAAGTAAAACATAAGTTTGACGGAAAGTTGGTCACTGTGCCTGCCTGATGAGCCTTAAAGTGGACGAAACCGGTCGTGGACTGTCGAAGAATTTTCAGCAAATTTATGAGTAATGTACTACGTCTATATGGCAATTCGTTACACTAAGCAGCAGTTTTATTAGGTAAATGTTATGAGCTTCTCACAGACCAAAACTCAAATTGGAGAGTTTCCACAGGGAAAAAATTACGCGGAGATAGCTGATGCTTTTTAGTTGGCATATCCTAGAGAAGTGGAGCCACGGACGCCGCGCTACTCAAAAGGACACTGCCATCTACATATACATTAGCGTAAACGCAGTTTGTAAAATTGAAGGATTAATTGAGGAGCAGAAGGGAAACTAAGGACGCCACTCGAAAAATCCTCAGGGACACTGCCATCTACATATACATTCGCGTAGACGCAGTCTGTAAAACTGAAGGATTTAATTGAGCAGCAACATTGTAAAGGATGAGTACGCCGAACTGCCTGCGCAGCTGACCGGCTGACTGTTGCTGAACATAGGTTAGAGTTGACCATCCAAAGCGAATTTAAGCGCACACACATAACATGATCTGAATTCGGATCATATACACAGCGCCTTTCTGCAGGAGAACTGGGAACATTTTCCTGCTTGTCTGTGAACACTGCGCTGACTATGTCAACGTCTTTCGTCTGCGGTAGGTCTAAATTTTTATTTCGAAAGTCAGTGCAACTGAACATATCTCATTTCACCTGGTGACACACGCAAGCTGATTAGGCACAACCAACGTACAGATTTCCGCTGCTCCAGATTTCCACTGCTCTAGCATTCGCTACTGAATTATTCAAACTTGACATGACATTGCGCACAGTCACTGGCATTAAGGTGACAAACGACTAAAGCGACTGACGGAACTTGCAGGTTGATTCCTGTTCGGTTAGTCTGCTCAAAACCCATCTCATTCCTCTTCATTGTCTCCAAATATAGAATTTTAAGCTCAAAGCATGCCATCAACTTAGTGCGACCTAAGGGGCACTGCAAGTAAACTTTTGTATACCAGGATTCTTATGAGCATAGGGACACTAGCGGAGGACATTGATTTTACTTCAACATCTAGTTTACGTTATGATGGATGCAGAAAATATTGCTATATAGTGCTCATCGTTGTCACCGTTAGTCAATTTCTCCAAGTTTGTCTCACTTTGTCAGGCATGAAAAACCCCCATTAATTCACAAAACGATGGTATATGGAAGAATAATATGATGAAAGAAATATCATTTTCCCGTTCTCATTGCAGTGAAAGACACTTAAAGAGCACAGCTCTTTATTCATCCGGACAATACACCTCGTAAATGATTTTCATTTTGATGGTCCATTCTATCTCCGTTGTCCATGTGTGACCTGGTCAGGTTCACGTTTTAAAGCATACAAACCTAGAGCAACCAGAAAGTGTTTCATCGTGTGTAAGTAGAGAACAGGACCAGTGTTAAGACTAAGGTAGTGTTTATTTTAATGAAGTGTTTGTTGTAAGTACGCAGTCGTGGTGATATGCCTAATATCCCTTGGTTCATTTAAGGTTCACACACTCACTTGCAGCTTACGACGCTCGCACACATTGCAGCCTACATGCCTTTCTAGGATTCCCTGCTGAATTATTCAAGCTTGACATGACATTGCACACAGTCACTGGCATAAGGTGATAAACGACGAAAGTGACGGACGGTAATTGTAGTGTGATTCCTGTTCGGTAAGTCTGATCAAAACCTGTCTCATTTTTCCTCATTGTCTCCAAAGATAAAATTTCGGGCTGGAAATATGCCACCAGCTTTTTATGACCTAACAGGTACTGCAAGCAAATTTTTATATGCCATGTTTCTTAGAAGGATAGGAACCCTATTTGAAGAGGTGTCTCACGTCTTCCTCACTAGCGAAAGACAATGATTTTACTTCAACATCAAATTTGCGTTATGATGGTTGAAGAATATGTTTGAACTTTGCTATTAAGTGCTCACTTTGTTCTTGAGCAATATATTACTGATTGTCATTTAAGATATCTCCGTCAATTAAGTTCCCCAAGTTTCACTCATTAGGTCAGGCCCGAAAAAACCCCATTAATTCACAAAACAATGGTAAATGGAATGTTTTGGCCTGCTAAAACTAATATCATTTTCCATTCTCGTTGCAGTGAAAGTTCACATAAAGAGCACAACTTTCTATTCACCTGGATAATACACCCCGTAGATGGTTTTTACTTTGATGGTCCATTCTATCTCCGTTATCCAAGTGATCTCGTCTGGCTCGCGTTTTAAAGCACAGAAACCTAGAGCAACGGGAACGTTTTACATCGTGTGAGGGTTAACTATGTTTTCCTCAGGAGCCCATATGTGTTTCTTTGTATCACTGTGACCTACAACATCATCTACTGTAGCACATCAATACATACGTCCACAAACAGTCTGATGCCTGTATTCTGAGTATTACCTGATTGCAAAAGTGTCGTAATAATATCGTACCGGATAAGAGACTAACCAAAATGTAAAGTACCAAAAATAGCGTTTTATTTATACAGCCTTCCTGCAGTTGTCGGCCCTTTTTGAGAAAGATTTCCTCGAAATTCTCATTATTCAAAGGCAAAAAGGTGCGATTCTTTTGTCTGCGGAGGTTGCGGAGGAAATGCAAATAATTTTGAATTTGTGAGGCTAGCGTTAAAATGCATGCGTAAAAGACATTCGAACGATTGTTTATTGTGTACCTGGAAAACTTAGCGTGCAATCATAAAAAATGCCACAGACTTTTGGTCATTTTACGGCGTGTTTATGAAATTTATGGGCAAATCGTCCATTGTTTTAGTTATTTTCTCGGTTATGTTGTCCATAAAATCTAATTAACAAATCGAAGCGTACGTGCCCTTTGCGAGTTTATTTTTCATTAAGTCCGAAAGGAAGTCGGTAAGAAACAGTCCTTCAGTTCGTGGTTGCAACAAAAGGAACGCTTGTTGTAATACAAGAAAACATCAGATATCTTCGCAAAATCGCTCATTTATTTCCATGTTCCAGCTATCTTGCAAAAGTTTGTGCTTGACTTGCTAGGCTCTTCCTATGTACCAAGTTTTGGTTTATAAACACCGTAATACAAGATAAAATGGACTTGTGAATTCACATGTAGAGAACAGGACTGGTGTTAAGGCCGCGGAAGTAACGTTTATTCTAATGAATTGTTTGTTGTAAGTAAGCAGTCATGGTGATATGCTCAATAATCCTTGGCTCATTTAAGGTTCACACACTCACTTGGAGTTTTCGATGCCCGCGCACATTGCAGCCTACATCACCGACATCGTCATCATCATGGACAGCATAACATCACTGTTGAATGACGCTTCACGGCCCTAAAACCATATCTTATTTCACATCCATTTTGTGAAGGAGAGAATGAAAAGGAACGGGAAGCGAATTATTGCTGGCCTAGCACAATCACCCCGATGTGCCTGCGTGTCCAGCTACTCATTCAGTCAATCTGGATGGAAATCGGGAACAACAGTGACATATGATGCAGAATCAACAACTAGGGGTATTTGGGGTTACGCTGTCTTTATCCTGGAAGATGAATCGCCCCACCAGCACCCAGACATTTTGTAACCTCTTTCACACCCCTCTACCAGGTCATTGTTTGTCCACTAGTCGGTTTCTGCTATGCTTTTCGGGAAACCACGGTTTCGCACGCACACCATATGACTTAACCAACGCAATTCCGTTACTCTACACAGTTTTCTACGGATGTCTTCGTTTCGCAACCGAAAAAGTACTTTCTAATCGCCTCGTAATGGATTAACTTATACCAAACCACACTAGCGGTAGTTCTGAGATAGCGGTTGCCAAGGTACTGGAGACTTCGGTCAGCTTAGTCTAAAACAAGAGTGCCTCTTACACCTCCTCGAAGACGAGAACGATGTCATCTGCAAATTCCAGGTTGACAAGGTTTTCGTCAGAGACTATTAGAGCAAGGGTATTTTGAAGACATTCCAGCGTTCGTCTCATTATCTTGTTGATCACGAAATTAAATATGTATCAGGCGAGTGGACGGACACCTGACGGACACCACTTTGTGTATGAAAGCTCTTAGAGCGCTCTGTGTATATTCTCGCCCGGCAATCTTATTATGTCCACAAAATTTCGGGGCACTCCTTGGTGGGGGGCCCTATCGAGGTGAACACACCGGTCAACTGAGTCTAATGCGTCTTGAAAAACCAGGAATACTACGGTGTCATATCTTGAAGATCTTATTTTTCGTCGCGTCAGAACTGGTCCTGGTGAGAGCAACCACCACGGCAACTATGGACCAATTGTGGATTTTTAACTATGATTAAACAATCGCTCGTGTTGAGTTATATTGGTGGCGGTGCTCAACACAAAAGAATCTGATGGAGCGCGTGTTGTAAGATGGTTTCCAAATGAATGGTTTGAAAATCTCTTGACCGTAATGAAAGCGTGGTGGCTTCCCACAAGGTTCCATTGAACGGTTTCACCTGACCGTTCCTCTCCATTTGTATGAAGTAGTCTGGCTGGTGGAAAAGACCTTTTTCATGAAGATGTGTCCGTTTGCGCGTTGCGCGACCGTTCGTTAATCCACCACCGATCTGGTGTGTGACTGTAGCGGTTGATTGGAGGCGTGTCCGATTACGTGCAACGCGTACAATACAACCGAAACCGTTTGACATGGACATGCTAATGCATCCATGTTAGACCATCGCGTCCTATACGCAAGTTAACGTTCGTCAGCAGAGTGACTCATATAGGTGGATGTGGGCAGACGTTCTCAGCGAGGAGTAATTTTGTTCTACGCACCTCATTGATATGCCCCATATGATCAACTACATTGTAGTCACTGCTAAGGAAATCGCATTAACTGCCCTTTGGTGGTTGAGTTGTTTTCACCAAAGTGAAATTGGGTGATAATTTTCCGTCCGTCTGAAGGAGCTGGTTAAACCTTGATACCAATTCAATTGAAGTCAGTGCTTAAACATTCAACGCTCCGTTTGGTTTTACTGAGTGGGAGCAGCGGGAACCCTCGACTGATGGGACCGAAGTCCCTTTTAAGGTACACAATGAAGTTTAATTGATTGGAGGCGTGTCCGATTACCTGCACCGCGTACAATACAACCGAAACCGTTTGACATGGACATGCTAATGCATCCATGTTAGACCATCGCGTCCTATACGCAAGTTAACGTTCGTCAGCAGAGTGACTCATATAGGTGGATGTGGGCAGACGTTCTCAGCGAGGAGTAATTTTGTTCTACGCACCTCACTGATATGCCACAAATGATCAACTACATTGTAGTCACTGCTGAGGAAATCGCGTTACCTGCTCTTTGGTGGTTGAGTTGTTTTCACCAAAGTGAAATTGGGTGATAATTTTCCGTCCGTCTGAAGGAGCTGGTTAAACCTTGATACCAATTCAACAACAGAAGGAATGCAAATCCACTCAACTGGTTTGAGAGGATAAACGTTGATGCTGAATCCAACGGCCTGGTGTTGTCGCTACCAACCCTTTCTCCCCAGATTCTCCGTTGCCTTACAGGTTGCCAAAGTTAGTTGTCTGCCATCAGTCAAAAGCCGGTGGACGCTGCGAAAACAACCCTTAACGAGACCGTAAGGGATAAATTAAAACAACTCTTAACGAAACCGTAAGGGATAAATTGATGATAATCGTTCTACTGAGCAATCCTGTTCATGCGATGATGTTCCATAGGACAATGTGCTCCTTGCATGCCCAGTGAATGGACGACTGAAAAATAAGGTGGGGTTCGCAGTGTAAGAATGAGCTCTTGATTGATTGTTGCATTCCATAACCTTCATATCTATGAAATTCAGGTTCCCGGATTAGACGCTTTTCAATGACTTTCTCACATTGCACCAGCGGATAACTCAACCATACGTAAAGTTGCTGTTATCGTGAGCAGCTTAACTGATTGTTTGATTCCAGCGTCTTCAAAACTTGTGGTGTTTCATCCTAGGGGAACTCCTCAAACATAAGTGTAGTAGCCGCTCACGTCCAACGTCCGCAAAAGACCAGTAAGTAGTATTTCTATGGGCAGGACAGAACCTCTTGGTAGTAGAGGGTCACTAAGAAGTCCGATTTGATAGAGGTGATGATCATGTGTGCCATAAAGTTAACCATATGGGCTGGGTCAGTGCTGTGAAAATGGCGACTGGCACATAAGCTTCATGTCTCCTAATGAGCCCGTTGTTATCAGGGCGAATACTCAAAGTGTTATGAGACACTTGCCGGCAGGCCATTCAAACGATGGCCATAAAATCTTGCACATGATCCACACTCTCGTGCTTCAGTCATGGACCTCATACATTTAAACTCATAGGTCTTATAGAGGCGCAGATTCCCGAAACGTCTGGAGTAGCTATCATACGTTTGTGCAGGCAATCATTAAACTACTTCATTGCTAGGTCAAGTATTTCGTACCAAAGGTGTGCCTTGAGGAAATATTTGGCCCTCAAATTGTTAGCTACGCGGAGCAAAAAAGAGTTTTGCAACAGCCGAAACGTCACGATGAATAAATGTGCAAAGTAATCTAAGCGGAAATTACACCACCCGCAAGTCAAAATTCGGAATATCCAGACCGTTCTAGCCTTCAGACCAGTAAATGTGAACTGTAGAGGACTAAATAAGCCTGAGATGGTTGCGATCGTCAGAAAACTGAGGAAAAAACTACACTGACTCGATGGGAGCTATGCTGATGTCTATGAGTCTGCAAAGCAGAATTTTCAAACCACTCCAAAAATACCGTGTGTTTTAGTTTGGAAAAGTAAAGCCGTATGCAATAATTATAGCAAAATCCGTCTTACTGGTTAAGCTATAAAATTACTGCGACCTTTCTGTTAAAAGGTTTCTCCAAACTAAGGGCTGGTCTTCACAGGACGTACAAAATTTCCGTTCTGCAAGAAGCTGTATGGACCGCGTATTCTTTGTCACGAGACCCATTCATATTGATGTGAACTATCACAACTTGTTTAATCTTTTCTTTGATTCGAAAGAAACTGTATGGACCGCGTATTCTTTGTCACGAGACCCATTCATATTGATGTGAACTATCACAACTTGTTTAATCTTTTCTTTTGATTCGATCAATAATGAATTACAATGGATTATCCTCCTATCTGACAGTGTCGATGGATATTTTCGCCCCACACTTGGAAGACGCAGATGAGTTGACTTTTGTAAATGATGACTTAGAAGAACTCGAAACAGCGCCGGATGGTCTAACCAACTACGTCATGCTCCGCCTGCAAGAACGCGCTTGTCCAGCCTTCAAACATAAAAGGTGATATAATCCTGCAGGTTACCCTCTCCAAAGTGATCGGTTTCAAGCCGGACAAAAAGGCGAAAGGAGATATTTACTGGCGTACTGACAATATCAGGCAAAACTTCACACTGCCAGATTCAAAAGTACGGGAAAGAACGGAAACTGGATTAAGCATGGAGCTTCATGTCTTAAATATAGCTACCCGGCCGGTCCAGATATATGGCAGTCAAATACCGACTGTATGAGTATTGGATCTCCGAAGGTTCACTGGAGGTTTATGGCCACTGGTGATTCCGACGAAGAGTATTGCTCGCTTTCTAGAGCGGATGTTCCCTGGTGAGATCTAAAACCGCTGTTTTGATCCACTTCAAAGTTGTTAGTTTTAGTAGCATGAATATCTGTTGAGCAGAAAACACGCTAACTATTCAAACAAACAGTGGCATTTTACATTTGGAAGGTAAATTTCAACTTACCTAGTTGGTTGGGGTCAAGTTTGGCCTGGAGAACGTCAAACACAATGCTGAATGCTGAGTCTGGCCTTAGAACCTATAACATAACACGATTTTCGGGCATAATTCGATGTTTATTTGATCCCTAGGGAGCACGCTGGATAATGTTCAAGTGAACGCAGACCTGATACGTTTGACAGACTAGAAGATTATACTGACTGGATTGCAGCAGAACAGCACATTACTGTAAGAGTACAACCTGAGTTGAAGTAACCATATGGCCGGTCGTACTCTTCAGTACAATGATTACATTTTGTAAAGGTAACGGTGAGTATATTTTGATCTTCGGAGCCCAAAACAAGAGCGATCCTTAGGGACCCGGTTTACCACCGGACCGTTGTATTGGTTGGAGAAGCAGGTACTCATTCCCAATACGGAAAGTTTTATTCTCGAATAAGCCCGTAGCCATCAATTTGTATTATACCTGAGTTTAGTAGTTTGGTTCAAAAGACAACGCATCGTTATCAGTTGGCTGCAATCTCTTAACTGGAAGCGGAGGTGAAGTGATCCCCTAGTGTTGCGATCCCCAAATCGCTTTGTTTTAACTCGGTTTTTGACATCGCAGGTTGCCGGGAAACCCAATAGCATCACACTAGCTGTGTGAATTTTAGAGGGGTTATAAATCGAGTAACACATTCAAGGGTATTTATCATTCGTTTGGAAAGCACAGTTAAGTGTCACTTGAGAGGTGGTAGGCAAGCTATCCAGAGCGGCAGAAAAGACGAGGCGTCATTATCCTTTGGCTCCGAGACTGATATCAGTTTGTCGGCTGCTGCTGACTCATGTTACCGCTGCTTTTCTGGAATCTGTTTTGACCACCTAGTGACCGACTAGTGAACCGTAGACCAGGCTGCAGCACACATTATACGGTTCCATCCCATCACTTTGATGAAATTTCACCCTACACATTAGGGGTAGGTACCTGACGAAATTGGGTTCATGTGACCGATACAGTTGTTGAAGCAGTCAAACTCCAAATTCTGACGACCGGTGAATCTTTGTGGTCTAATTTCATTTTATAGAGCATGTGCTCATCACCGGTTTGGTGCAACTCACTGGCTCCAGTTCAGTTACATTCAGTGCTAATTTTAGCAGTAATACAGAGAAAAATGTTATGCCAATTATATGAACTTTCCAAGATGCGGTTATGGACGTTACTGCGAACTTAACTTCTATTAGGTACATATTTGCCATTCTCAGTTTACACTCTGTTGCGGACATCGCACGTTTCGCATACAGGTTGCTGTTTGCAACAATGGACCTTTCGTGCTTTCACAGAGCTAGAGTTTGAAAGATTGAAAGGTTCGAAAAGTGAACCGTGCTCAACAGGATTTAAAAATCAAACCAATACTAGCATAGATTCTTTAGCAGTTGCCATAGACACAAGTAGAATAGAAAATCAGGTTTACATAATTTAACACATAATTTTGACAACTTGACACCTGTGGTGATTTCCATCTTGAGCTACGAATATGTCTGCCATATGAAAAATGTCTGGAGCATTCTGATTCATGGTTCAAGACGAGACGTCTATCCACTAACGACCAGCAATCGGTTCGCATTTTGGGTTTCAAAATGATATAAATACTGCTATTTCAAAATAATATGTTTGTGTCCACCAGTCCTAATTCAACTGCGGCCTTGCTTTTGCAAATGTAAAACGATCGGCCGCTGCCGAACTTCTGCATAAGTTGCCACATTGTCAGGGGCAAACGGTTACTTAGCCGTTCAGCAGACTTCCTCATTGTGTACAATTTTAATTCAGTCAATGAAGGTGGCCTCTCTTTTAAGCTACGCATTAAAAACGCATTCAGAACGCTTGAAGAGCATTCATACATAATACAAACTGTTGTTTTTCAGCTACGAACTTCCGTTTTGAAATTGTGGCCGGGAGTTACTACTGTCACGTTGCATCCTGTAAAATTCCGAATCAGCAACCAGAATAACGGTGGCGATTTTCACACTGCAGGACCATAGTATGATAAGTTCATGATTTTTCACTTACGCGGGAGTGAAATTTGTAGCATGTTTTTCTCAGTCGACTGGACGTCCATACAGTTGGAAGCTATTGTGCTACCCTCTAGAAAGCGATCGTCAGTAAATGGAATGTGCCAGAACATCAATTTAGTGAGCCAAAGACTGGAGATAACCACCGGTAAATTAGCTTAAGTGGTTGAAAAAACAAGCGGCTTTACTGAATCCAAAAAAACCTGTTAAGCATACTAATATTAGCGTCCGTTTGTCAAGCTAATCGCCAACTTTTGACTTTTTCGATTCACTCTTACACTTTTGATCACTGCATTCTACGCATAAGCAATCGGCTGTACATTTTCAAGGGTTTAAGCAGTATCTATGTGCCAGAATGATGCTTCGCAATAGATGGCATAGAAAGTGGAAGGAATTTAGGTTGAGGTCTCAGTTTGTCGTTTGAAGTGATTCCTGGGGCCCCCCAGACAGTACCACGGAGAGACTGGACTTTACCGTTGTGTGCTGATTTGCGCACTTCAGCAACCCATTAGGCTATACTGGGGGGTTTCCCCGCGACACACACAGAATCTCTCACATCATTTGGTCAATGGTTAGAGGTGTGAAGAGCACAACCTCCAGGTTGGGTTTGGAAAATGTGGCGACGTGTTCCGTAGAAATTGTAATGCATTTGCATTTCCCGCTATACACCGCTGCCTTGCGGTAAGGTTTGTGAGCCAAAGGCTTTGGTTGAGAAACCTAATAGTCATTCTTTCAAAGCATGGATGCCCTAACATTATCCCAGCCCATGTCCAACTGCGGTAAATACGTCTAACAATAAACTCATGCAACATCGACTGTCGTGTAGTGCTGTCGTGTCGCCTTAGTCGCTGCATACAGAAGGGTGGGTCAGCGGAAACTGGCTACTGCCGACATCTCCTTTCTTCCCCTTTAGCTACTACTTCTCCCTTTCCCCACCCCAATGAAAACTCCCCCCTCGTAAGTCCAGCACTTGACTCCGTACGTCCTACATCGGCTTCTTGTGTGCAACATTTGTTGTTCACATGGCGCCGACATTCTCAGGTATCTCCAAATCGATTTCAAGCCTGGACGCCCGGTCTATCTGATCACCTTCGACGTCCGCACTCTCAAGCAAACAGTACAACAAGCTGCTTTTGCTCTCACACTGGAATCTTTCGGTGTTGATGTGTGTTGTGTCTTAGAAACGAAAATTCAAGATTCTGTCACAGTGATTGAGCTAACTGCCCCATTAGTCTCAACTCGCTTCCGTCTGCGAACCTCTGGTGATCCAGAGGTTGCTGCGGCGAGATGTGAATGGGTTGGTATCGTCCCAACTTACCAGGTGTATGTTTGCTTGACTGGACAGCTGTTGATAGTCGATTCTGCGCGGTTCGACTGGCAACGTTTTTGAAAAAGTCTCAAAAGCGGGAACTTGATAGATGCATGTTTATTGTGTTTGCTTGCGCACCAACTGCAACATCAGCAGTGCGCATTGCTGATGATTCCCAGTCAGGATGAAACAGCTGTACAGTGCTTCTCGGCTTTTCAGCATAGATTGACTTCACTCACAGAACAAAATTATCACACAAAAACATTACTTAGACTTCGGTCGAGGGATGCGTGTTTACTAGTCTACATGGGCGTAATCTAGATTTGCTAGTCCGAAGACGGATCAAACAGTGAGTACATTCGTCCCCACAAACACTGAACTGTATGGATGATTCTACTGGTGATGAAGAACAAAAGGATGTGAAATCTAGCCTAATGTGGATGGTAATCACCAACAAATATGTTGGGAACGAAAATATAAGCCCCGCTTTTCTCAAGAAGATTTGTAAACAGGTAAGTGTGGTTACCGGTGATCAGGTCCAACGCGAAAATACGTGTACATCTTCGAGGTACAGCAGAATTTCGGAAGCCAGCAGCCTCCGCGGTACAAAAATATCCATTCATATGTAGCAGCAGTAAACAAAGTTGTAATAAAACGTTGGTATGGATATGAAAAAAGGAAGAAACACATAGTGATCAACGTCACTTGCAACCAATATTTGGCCTGACTCACTCGTTCACAGGTGGTGCATTATTTACGTGATTTCATCGCAACTGGGAATCCTTCAAAACAGTTGTTTAAAGTTCGGCATGTTGTAGATATTCACTTCGTTCTTAGGTTTGTTCCATACGCGTTTCACCACGTCTTTGCGAAAAATGAAACATATAGCCAACTGAGAAGCGAGCAAATGGCACCAGGGCGTGTTTCAGCCCATGCATCGTTAGAATGACTGCGCTAGGTAGAGCCAAAAACCTAGCACAAAATATCATAATACCCGAAAAGGCTCATTCACCAAATGTTTAATTTATGGCGCGTGGGGAAAGAGAAATTTTTGAATTGAAAATATGAACATTGGGTTTCTTTCGGAAACTTTTTTCTAGTAACTACGAGAGAGGACAAAAATCCCATACAGAGTAACATCAGACGAACATCAATAGACCAACTGACGACCAAGGATAAACATGGATGCGATTGGAATTCGGCGCAAGCCAACGGATTCAAACAAGTTTCTCTTCAGAACCGTGATATTTTAAAGCAGTATTAAGGGATCTCATGTATAATAGCAGATATCACATTTCGATTTTGTTGTGTCATGCACTTCGAAGAAAATTCGGTCCTATATCTATCCGGCGAATTCTCATACATGCCAGTCGAGAACAGTGGCAGCTAGTCAACATTTCCAGGTAGTGGCCGAGTTTTGTCACATGATAAGGATTATTCTTTAGTGGCCATAATATATACTGTTGCTGATTTTCATGCCGTTTGTAGCCTTTTCGATTTCAATTTGAGAAAAGTGCACTTCTGCACACAGGCAGGTGTAAACCGTGATCTCCTCAACCAATAGTAATTTCAGTCTGAGTGTTATTGCCCGGATATGTTTATGTGCATACCGGAGCACTATACTTTGTAGATCAGTATGTTATTCTACTGTTCACTCTAATGTGGAATGTCATCCTTTCTTCTAAACCTTCCGTCGACTGGAAAGCCAAGGCAGTTCCGACTGTCATCCTAGCATTAAACTGATAGTTGCGCTAATGCGAAACAATACTCTATTGAGGATAGGACTTAGTTGATATTATTTGAGGCGGTTTTGAGGATATGAGAAAGCGATGAGCTATATAGTCTTTCCAAGTCAAAGGAACATTTCTTCCTAAAAATTTGACGTCGCATATATTGACAGAATGCCCTCCAGATGGATAGTTGAAATTGAGCTGTCTGGATTATCAACCTCGATCCGGGGACATAGACTGTCGTTTCACGAAGTGGCACACCGATAAAAGTAATATGGCATCAAATGAAAATGTCTGCTATCTGAGGAGATCAGCTGGCAATTTCCGTCAATAGACTAAAAGTGCTAAGGCAGTTTTAATTGTCAAGAAAATGCCTAACTGACTTAAGGCACCTGACCCGGTTTTGAGCAGGTGAACCTCTATTGGGGGGTTAACAAATCCAATGTCACTCATGGGTTATCCTTATCTACCTTTAGAAATTCGTAGCCGTAGAACCTCGGCGTTTTGGCTGAAATTGATTTTCAAACAAGTCTTTTCTGTAGACAAAACTAGGAAGGCATTTTTACGGCATGAAAACCAAGCCACGACCAAGACCTGTGATGGATCTATACCATTCAACACCACTGTTGATCCCGCAGTTCACCGGATACTTCAACTGAGCTCCCCTACATGATAGTGGGTACATGCATCAGTGTTGCTTTTATGAATGGCGCTCTGTATTGTTTCTTTCCAACACTCGCTTGATTCATGAGAGATGTCTTTGACAGAAACCATCAAAGAAACTTTGTCGCCCTTTCCACATCATATGGAGATGTCACCAATGTTATCGACATATATTTCTAAGGCACAAAATAACCTCAGGGGAATAGCATAGCTCAAAAAAGATTTGGAATGCGCATTCAGTCACTTCATTGTGAAATATAACTTAGTTAAAATGAGTAAGCGTGCTGCGTTGCTGTATCTTTCAGATCACTGGAAAAGGCTTTCAGGATTTCGATGATGTACTTATTCCAGCTTATTTTATGAGTATCTCACAGTGACCTTTGCCCCAAATACTCTGTACTGACACTAAGGTCTGAATATTCCTCCTGTCCTGGAAGCACGCGCCTATTTGCAGAAACATGTAATGTATATCTAGTTTCAACAGTACTGTACGGAAGCGAATCCTTCACCACTTTAAAGATGCAGTTCATAACGGGGAGATCTTTGGACAGGAAATCTGAAAGCATCTTTTGATTTTCACAGAGTCCTGAATTCTCACCTTGCGAGCAACATTTCAAAATATTTCAGAATTTTGACAAGATGGTTGCCCAACACCCATCTGAAATTCCAATAAGGCAATTATCGGTTTGCTATATTTTTGAAGGCATTCCTTTTTTGGGGAAATTTTATGCTAAGATACCGACTACGCAGAGCTGACACACTTATAGATGTGTGATAAATTATTGTGACAGCGAAAAGTAAAGAATGTTCACGATTACTGCATGCATGTAGACTTGAAACATACTTGGAGGCTAGTCGACAGGCGAGAAAGAACCACATGGACTTATCTTATTTTTCCTCAGCGTTTGGTTTGATTTCTCCTCTTCTTCCTCTTCCTTCTCTTTTACACTTTTCAACAATGTTTTAAACATGTCTACGGCATGGTTTAACTAGCTGCACCCAGTTTAGATAGATAGGCAGTTAGACAGTGCAAATATCCTAAATGACTGGAGGGTCGATAAATGTTCTGCGTTTTACTGTGTCCAGTATTTTATTTGCAAAACCTCCACAAAGGGTTTCAACAGTTTTTCGGCATTTGAGGACGGGTTGCATGTCCAGATATAGATTCCAGAACTTGTCGAGTCGATACCATTGACTGTGATGCACCAAAAACTCCAGAAACGGTATTTTTTCAAAGAAATTCACTTTAATTACTCGGACCTTCCCTCAAGGGAAGTAATTTACAGATCGTTTCTTGCGCATAAATCGTGTCATATTATTTATGTGACATTCAATGTATT
This sequence comes from Opisthorchis viverrini, assembly GCF_000715545.1. Classification (NCBI taxonomy): domain Eukaryota; kingdom Metazoa; phylum Platyhelminthes; class Trematoda; order Opisthorchiida; family Opisthorchiidae; genus Opisthorchis; species Opisthorchis viverrini. Next base: position 14,005 of record NW_008752286.1, on the reverse strand, counting down.
CAATGTATAGAATATTCGTGGACTACCTATTACGAAAATCAGGAATCCCAGACACGACTCCTTAAAACAGATATTCGGTATCCTTATCAGCTCAACCAGATCCAGACTAACCAGTCTAGAGGTCTAATTACCGTCTTTACCTTTTTCAAAGAAATTGACTTTCTTTCATGTTAAAGAACCGCAATAATACAACTAAACGAAAAATGCCTTTTTGAAAGCAAAAATTCAGATTCAGTCATTTACCAATACAGCATTGAACTTCAATTAAGTCAAGATGGCAACGTCACGGCAAACGACTGCTTCCGGGTACATCTGCTATGAGGGGGCCTGGATGCTTTATTGACTAACTCATGTAACCACATTACTAATGCTGAGTTACCCGTCCACCCGTCCTCTTCGCACGTGCTTCCACACATGCGTTCACATTGCCTGCATTGGGCACGTTAGTCAGACTATCTTCACGGGGATTTGCATCCCTTCTGATAGACACGTTGTTAGATGTGTCGTATAAAGCTTCAGTCAGATGTATCATCTATTCTGGAATCCAGCTAAATGTATATTTATTTTTAGGCGGTATATCAACTTGCACTTTGAACCAACCTTAAGCCCATTCTTAGTGACAGGAAGGGAAACTTTGTAGTGCGAACACATTTGTTTGCGTCTATACGTACATGTACGTACTTATATTACTTAATAAAGAAACCTGATCTTTTGACACAGAGTTCTGGCCATTGAAGTAGGCTTAAAGAAGACACCCGGTGTCGTCAAAAGTTTCACAGACTGGAAGAATTTGTAGGGTGCGTCTTGTTAATTGATGTGCCTTTTGTGTTAATTCAGTTAAGGTGCCTCCCAGTATGATATCTATGAGTACCCAATTTAACTTCAGTGGAATAGGCATTCTTGCTCAGAAGTTCCTATGGTTTGACTGCATTTCAAAATACTAGCTGCTCAACCGACTAGAAGTTTACAATTATACACCTCGTTCTCAAGCAGCATTATGGTGACGTTTAGGTTGGAATATGGAACTTACATGGTAACGGCGCTCCTATGAAGTGATCACTTAAACTGAATTGGACTACACCGCTAAACAGAAGCCAGGACTCTATATAGGGCCAGAGACTAAGTATAATTTGGCACCAAATCGGTGATATCCAGTTTGTGCAAAATGGAATGGAACGAATAAAGCTTGTCAAGTCAATTTTTTTCAATTTCAACGCATTAAACTTCACAGCTCAATTGTCTTGCCAAGTTTGACGGACTACCTCGTTGAACTTCAAGAAATAACCGCTCTCTACTACGCTTTCCTTGTTTGCATATCTACGTCATCAGATGAAACTGCACGAGGTGCACCATCCTAATAGAGTTCGTCTACCTCATGAAAAATACTGGTTCCCTCGGATAGACTTGTGATAAACTGAATACGCCAAAATTAAACAAGGCAGCATTTTGTCCAGTTGTTTGGTGTATGAGTTATTTGACAATGTTGTGTATTTTTATATAACAACTCGCACAAAAACCTCAGATTTGGAAGAAGTAATCTCTTTTGTACTCATCTGAGCATATATAGAGGTCATAATTTCAGATATTTACAAGTGATATTTCAGCAATACTCATGCAAAACGGAATGAGATATTGAAGAATAAGCCTAACAGTTATGGTGTAATCCAGTCATGAAAAATGTTGACCGATTTCTTGGATGAAAGGTCACCGAACAAAATACATATATACGTATATCTATGGGCTGAAATCAAGTTGGACGTCTTTGCAAGTAGAGAGCGAACAAATATCAGGCAGCGCACTGAGTTGTAATGCACATTATCCTCGTAAAATTTATTTATGAGCTTGTATTTTACAAACGAGAAGCGAACTGAGGTTGGTTTTGGGGTTAGATGATGTCCCATTATGTTGAAAGCTCGGGGCATAGTTTGTTTCATCTCAGCTGAATCAAACTGACCAGTCTAAAGATTATGCTAATTGGTTAGTAAAGGATTAATTTACATCTCTTGATTTGATATTGTTGTTTGAGATGAAAGTACGATGGGGTTTTGGCAATAAATCGTGCTATTTAGATTGTACAAGTAAGGTAACCAAGAACATGTTCTATGATTTTAGGAAGGTATACAATTGAAAATAGGTTGGTGTTGAGGTGCGACGTCGTCATATTACTGTGAAAAGCTAAGAAAGCATGAGATTTCATCTCATCTGATTCAAATCAACCTGAATTGAGCCTGTTCTAGTTAGCTGAGATGGGATTAGATGACCAAGGTAGCAAACCCTCTTAATTAATGCTTCGCTGGGATTGCTATAGAACCCATGAAAATTCATATGCAATGAAGAGGAATTTTGAAGAAAACACGATGAAGGATCTTTTGGCTACACAGCCTATTGCTTTAGATACTTCATACAACTAGACGAAAAAGAGATGGATGTAATATCATGGATTGCAAAGCCTTTTGGAACTGATACACAACCATAAGCCCTGTGTTAAGGGTGCAGTTTTGTACAACCACTTTGTTATAACTGTGTCCCAGCTTTTCAAATAATTTACCTTTAGGTACTGGTACACTATCTTGCTATGCTATTTGCACGGAAAATGCAGTTACGGAGCGCCCATTCTGTTATACTTATATTGTATGTAGTAAAATTGCTCATTGTAGCCCATCAAAACAAAGCGATTGATGACATGTTTAACCGATGGTATTTCCGCCGCACAACACAAGTAGAGCA
>NW_008752286.1:0-9352 GCF_000715545.1 Opisthorchis viverrini | reverse complement strand
TGTGCGAAATATGGTAGGCTTTATTTCCCTAACTTACACATCAACGCAGTAATCACATCTGATCCTAGTGAATTTCAGTCGATCTACTTTAATCTACCTACATGTTCCATGTAAATTTTAGTCCGATGACAAACCACGGAAGCCCAACGTGAGGTTCACTTTAGTCTCCCGTGTAAAATAAATTGCATTGCGAACGAGTGCATTTGTCGCAATAAATCCAATTTGGGTTCAAGTAGAACATAAGTTCGGGGGAAACTAGAAGACTGCACCCACCTAATGATTCCATATAAGGGCGAAACCGGTCGTCGGCTGTCGAAAATTTTTCAGCAACCCTGTGAGTATTTTCCTTTATGAAAATAACTACACATTTGTTTTCAGTAAAAGGGAATGGGTATAGTCGATATCCATGGGTATGTTACTGTGTATCGCATTCAGAACCAGGTTTCTAAACACTGACTATGGAAGGGTCTGGCCAAAATTCATTGAAATTCTTTAAATTGTTTCAGGATGAACTGTCAGTTCGCTGTGTGCAAATAGTGGTGGGTCCGAGCAATCAGTGTCTGCCGAGCATAGGTTAATTTACCTTAATTTAGGCTTCCTAAGATGTTTTCGAATCGAACACTCAACTACTCAGGACTTCCATTGCCTCAGAATGTGTGAAAATCTCAGTCTAATAAAGCAAATAACTATTTAATCATTTAGAAAATGAGTGGTCACGCGAGTTACTACGGAGCCTAAAATGAAGTTTCTAAGACTTGACGGGTGCACATACGTCTTCCATCCTTTCACTTAATTTCAGTTAAAGTATAAAACATTACTGTTTTTTTCTCAACGAGGGTCTACAAACAAACAATGTGTTAACTAAAATCATCCTAGCGCTCATGGAATGTTGAGTTTTGGATCCGGTTGCAAGGGTCATACACAATACCAATGCTCTAATATCAGCACACGAAGACGCCAGCATTCAAAGTAGGAGGAGGCGGAAGAAGTGTGGAGCAAATGTTGCATTAGTGGGGCGAATTTCACGGGTCAACTTTATTTAGCATGTTCGCAAATTGAAAGGAATTGTGTTTACCAAAGGCTGGAACACATGAAAGAATCCAACCGATCAACTAAACGGAAGACGTAAGAACGGTTCGGAGGCTCCTTGGGGAATCGCGTAAACAAAACTTTATGAAAGCAGACTATAAATTACTAATTTTATGAATCCATTGCGCCATGCCTAGTTGCTTCCGGGAAAATTGATAAAGTTCTTCAAATAAGGCTAAAGGCCGTTACATCATTGTGCTGATGTCCTAATCGAGCAGATAAACAAATCTCAGCTATTAATTAAACGATGCTGTCGGTTCAAAATTTGGCTATTCAAGTGAACAGAATAATGTGTCTAGAGGTTGGGCGAACGTGAATAGACAGCACATCTCTGAGAGAATGCCATCGCTTGCTACACATATGATGCTGCCAGAGGTTTTACTAAGACCCCCATATAATCCTCTGGAGATGTTTCNATAGACAGCACATCTCTGAGAGAATGCCATCGCTTGCTACATATATGATACTGCCAGAGGTTTTACTAAGACCCCGATATAATCCTCTGGAGATGTTTCTGAACCGCTGTTTGGTTATATTACTACATCGGGATTTAATTTTCTCATCAGAGGTTTATTTTTGTTGCAGAGTTGGTTGAGGCGGTCGATATCTACCAAATAAACTTTAAATGTAAAAACCGGGATGAAAGTTTTAACAGCATTGGCCCAAAGCCTGCATAGAATATGTATTACGTTTTTTTCAGGCTGGGTATTCCAAGCTGATGTTTTCGGAATCCAGCGTACGAAGCCTTGTTAAGCAAAGACTGCAATACCAAAATAGGAATGTTTATGGCTTTTTGAAACTCACTAACAGTGGTGCTTTGTCATGCACCAAAATAATATACCAGGGATTTTCTGCTAGATACATTTTAGAGAGATTGCGGGTCTTTCAAACAGACCACTAAGTTACATAGATGTCACTATTTATTCCACGTTTCGAGAAGTTGGCTGCAGCCACTTTGTGCTCGAATGAAATGAACCTGTCTCCACTGATAGTTTAACTGTCTCGTGGGAATGTAGAATATTTACTCTTGCCTGCAGAACTGTATCGTCCCAGGCTTCTGCATTCCCCTTTTCAGATCGGCGGTACAGCCGAGAAAATTTGGCTGCTGATTTCCATAGTGCTTGCATCAAACGATAATCATTCTAGGGGTGAACTTGGCGGACATTCGAATAGCATATCCTTGAACTCTGTTCAGGGCACTAAGAGTGGTAGTTGTGACCAACTGGATCGAAGTAGAGAAGTTTACAGTTTTATCACCGATTTCTCAATTGCCGTCCACAGCCTATTTTTGTCCAAGTTATGACAGAGGATGTTTTCTGCACGACTAGCTCTTATACCACGTTCAACGTGCAACCATGACAGAAGCAACACTATAACTAATAAGTTAACGTCAGCTACAAGATTCATTTTTCGGAATGACGTCCCGTGGCATCTAAGCTCTTGTTTGGAGGCGAATCTAGCCTCCGAACAATCAAGGACAATCTTCAATGCGGCAGAAAATTCGTTCACAGCAATCAAACTGACATGACATGCTAGCAGTTGGGACCTAGAAATGACCTCATCCAGAGACGGGTCAGCTCTCATCAATGAGCCTGTCGCTGTTGTCATGGCAATCAGGTCGGTCAAGTCACCTAGATGAGCGACACCTTAACCGTATATAGGGTTACAACACCCAACCCTCACTTCCATCCCCTCACATCGAAGAAATCATTGGTGCACATTCCGAATGGCTACCTTATAACTGCATACAAAATTGTGTTCATACGACCAATGCCATCTATCCAGTACATGAGAACGGAAATGAATTTTGGGGTCTTATCACATCTGGGTCTTATCAAAGTGGTTATTCAACACCGGCTGTCTGCACAAAGATGTCGTTAATTTTAGTGCAAACCATGTACGAACATATGATTATTAAGATATGCCAGTAGTATATGTGCGAGCTTACACTGTTCTCAACATATTATTAAAAGCACCTATGAGAACACAGATTTACAACACTTTTTTTGGAAGGTAGCTAGTTCTTTCTCACTTACGGCAATCTTATTAATCACACCTGGCACTGTGTTAGTAGCTTTTTGGTGGACGCCGAGTGTTGCAAGATATGGTGTCTTCCATTTTAATAAAGAAATTAAGCTTAACTTATGGAGCGTAAACTGCACCCAATCGAAACAACTACGAATCCCGACAAATGGTGCTTTGATTCGCTTTAACCCTAAATTTATAATCTACAAAATGACTTGCATAGGCGTTTCCACCTAATAGACAAATGTGACTTAGTATTTCAAGTGAGTGAAAACTTTACATCAGTGCATCCTTTTTTGACGGGTATATTCAAATCAGGAGATATTTTTTACGTTTCAAGGAAACAAGCTGTGTTCCGCGGAACTTAGCTCCCACTGCACTCTCTGCCGTAAAAACACTAGGTTTATCGACTGAACATGTTCCCAGCGTGGTGGAGAAGGTCTAGTTCCTCCGAAAAACGGAGAGTGCGTCAGGCTTGTGAACATTCCTATCTAAAGTTGACTTGGAATTGATCTTCACAAATAAGCTCAAAGTTTAACAAAGGATAAAACCGGTTTCTTTTGAAATAATATTATTTCGATGATTTCATTGAACTGTGGATAGCGTTTACATGATTGATGCTTTTCAGAGCATACCCTCAGCTCATATCTTGGTGGTTCAAATGTTTCGGCGTGTTTGGTCGTAAATTAGAGGCGTTTGTTGAAATTGCTTGGGTGACTGGAAAGTTTGCTTAGTCGCATATAGATCTCCTGACAAGTAATTCCTTGCAACATCATTCGCCATGTCGAATCAAGCTGACAACCGGAAAATGGCTACAATTTATTAAAAGTAGCGATATCCCCGGTTGACACTCTTTCTATCTACTTATGCTTATCATTAATAAGATTAATAAAGTAATTATTATTGCAGGAGACAAGCCTAAACCACTGATGTTATTATCGCGGCCTTTTTAAACACCACTAGAAGATATAGTTGGACAACTCAGCCGCGAACGCCCAACCACCGACCGCGGTGGCAAGATAAATGCATAGAAATGAACCGATGCATTGTGGTCCAGCGATGCGTCATCATGTATGCTTGCAGGAACGGGTAAATCACGGGTGTTTCAAACTAACGGAAAATTACCTTATCCTTTATTTGCGCTGGCTTTTGAACCAAAGGACGAATTACTTGATCCGATTTTCATATTCGTCTAGTTTATCCGGTCAAAACCTTAGAAAAATCAGTTGAATGTGGGCTGCGGATGTAATTCATATAAATCTGGTATATTTACCTGATAAACTATGTAGTAATATTAGAAATGTGTATGAACATATGTAATTGTATATATATTTACTTATATTTACGCTTACATATCCAGCTCCCTAGACCATTGATATATGCTAGTGATCACCTTCACGTCGAAGATTAATGTAGCATAGGACTGTATGCAACAAAAGTGAGGCGGATTTGACTACGAGCAATACGTAACCAACAGTGGAGCACAGTTCAGTTTTGCACAAGTAATATGTGAATTTGTGACGTCCAGGCCATCAGGTAGCACATCATCATTACCTAACCGGATTTGTGTGCACATATTCAGAGTGATACTACAAAATACTTTGACGTATTCGGGAAATCCCAATTAACGGACGCACAAAATTACAAGCCAGAAGTTGTGGATTCTTGAGATTTGTCAACTAAATGCGGTAGTACACGTATAAAATACGTAGTGAAAAGGCGCAAAAACCTCAAATTAGAGGGGTTTCCGTCTAAATTGTTGCGCGAAGTAGTGAAAGTGTTCAGAAAGCTCGGAAAAGACGACAACTAAATATTAATTAGCGACAAACGCCTGCGCACAACGTGCGGTAACGCAAGTGGTTAAAAATGGGCGCGTAAAAATGATCGATCAAATTGGTTCGACCCGTCAAGGGTCAGCAGTTCATGAGGCATTATGAATGCATATAGAGTATATGCGGTACACGCAGTAAACGGCATACTCAGACAAGGAGTGTTTAACCGGGGGAAAGGAGGTACACCGCCCCACCAAAGCCAGCTATAGATGTTGTTACATTTCCTTTCGACAAGATGCCGTGCGTGTGTTTTGTCTCCAAGTATCAATACCAGATCACCCACTCTCATGTTTCTTTTAAGAGTCGTATGCTTATTCTGCGATTGAAGCGGTGGAAGAAATTGTCTTAGCCAGCAGCGCCAAAACGTGTTGGCAGTCAACTGATTCTGCTTCCACTACCGAGTATATCGGTGCCGTAGTCCTGGATCTTTGTCAATAGAGATGAATGATACTCGTGGGAGCAGTTGGTGGTTTGGGATCAATACGTCAATGTTATCGGGATCATCTAGCACAGGGCCAGTCTGCGGTTGTTCAGTATTCGTTCTACTTTCGTTAGATATATCGTCAGACATTCTTCCGACAAACCACCTCCTTGGAACATGTTGAATCGCACGTATTATTCACTCCCAGATACCGCTTCTGCGACTAGAATAGCATTGTAGTCTAACGCCTTCAAGAGTTGTTTCAACTCCATTTCTGCCCCGACAAAATTAGTGTCTCTATCAATGTACACCTGCTTTGGAGTTCCTGGTTGACTGATGGATGGAGGAAACGCCATGATAAATGAATCAATGGATAGTCAATAAAACACTCCTATATGTACCGCATGAGTCATACCGCTTCCTCGTAATAGTCCAGATCGGTCGCTGCAGATAGGTATTCTGGCCTATCCTGGCAAACTGGGAGATTCGTCATTAATTGTTCGGCTGGGAGAGCTGACCTTACTTTGGAACCCATGCATCCCCTGATGCTGTGGTAGTACCTAAGATCCCGTGCCGTTATCGTATATCTGCTAGAGTATGCTAAGTGCCCATATGACTGTCAAATTCATGATGGTGATTAATTATGCCTACCGTTACCGCATGGCACCCTGAGGGAATTAAAGGGGATTTTGTTAACTCTGGCAGAGTACTATCGCCCAGTCAACAGCCCACACACAGCAAATTGTTAAGAACGACCGGATGTAACTTGTAAATTGGCGATTTCTTACATAACCCTTTACATGGTTTCGAGTCAGGCTTACAAGTTGTACTGAGCTCCGAGGGAAAATCTTTTTAGCTGAACATGTCACAATATCGATCATTCTGCCCCATCCAGTTCGTCAAGCCGCAGAGTAATTTTTAAATCAACATCCTTACCAAAGCTTTTGCTGTGGAGATAAGACATGAACCTGATAAACTAAACTACCACTCGCCGTAACCTTACTCACGATGAATAGTACGAAAGCGACACATCTGTTGGGAGGTCGGTTGTCGCGGTCGCTAAAAGTGTTGGGCCCTCCTCAACTATAGATCTGTGGCCTTATGACGAAGTTGTTTGATGTCATTCTTAGGCCCATGCTGCTCATGGAGCTTCAGGAACTCGACACCTTGAATCCAAAGCTTCGATAGCTAAGAAAGTTTTACACGCATGCCAGTTGAGTCACAATCGGAAGGGTTAATGTTAGTCGGAACATGTCTCAACTGAGGAGTGTTGGTATTTTCGTGTATGAAGCTAGTTCTGTTGGACAAAATGGTTTCAAAGCTCGAAATTGCGCTAAAAATGTAACGCAGCATAATCATTGGGTCTGTCCAAAAATATGTGTTGTCGAGCCCGGCTTCAAGGTGCTCATTAGGTGGCCTATTAGTGTGACTGTTGATACAGCAGTTTGAAGTTTTAGGCGTGGGATAGTAGCTCACTTGAGAGGTGCTACTCTTGATTTCCCGATCAAAAGGCTGCAATGAACCCGTTGTAACAGCTACGGCTTTATAACCACACTCGGATGCCTCAGAAAGTATATGTAACGGCTGATGTTCGATAAGAAACTGTTTAGTTTTGACACATCGAGGGACATTTAATGACCCGACAATTTGGATGTCCTTTCTCTTTTTCTTCCAAGCATCTTGAATAGCGCGATTAACTTCATAATCTCTGCCACAGTTAGACCGACAATGCCCTTGTAACAACTGTTTCGATTGTAACAGCAGGAGCGCGACGTATTCCAACGGATCACATATGAGGAAGCCACACACGATAGAATATATTGCTTTGTCAGTGGACCTACGGCATGGTTAATTTAAACTCAAAGCAGCCAGTCCTGACGCATCAACAGAATCCTAAAGTCTTGTGTATGTCAATCCAAAGACACCAGGTCAGTGGAACGCTCGTGTATCGGTATCTTGGAGGAAACCTCATCGCTGTTGTTTATCCATTTGTACAGATAGAAGGCGCCCATTTTCAACAACCTAGACATCTGGTCGACTAACCTAAGGGCAGAATCGACTGACACCAAGCATTCATCAACGTAAAAGCTCTCCACTACACTTGTAGTGTTCTCATCAATTCACTGTCGTCAAAGCAGTTTGTTTCAAAGTGAACGTTGCACAAAATGGCGGGGACGTCGCTCCAAACGGATAAGCATTGAGTTCGTAGAACTCCGGGGTCTACCCTAAGTTAACGTCGGCGTTATCGGGAAAGCTTAGTGGTGCCCTGTCTTCTGATTTCAAATGAGCCTGCGAGAACAGTTCTTCAGTGTCTGCAAACAACACAATATCGTTCAAATGAAATCGTAGCATTCCCCTGGTTTGTGCGGAGTAAAAACAGGATGGTGAGAGGAATGGACGTCTCTCAGGATGGTCGGCCGGGCACTGTTGAGGTAGCCCTTGGCCTCGTTTTCCGATATAATGTTTATATATTCAGCCACAAGGGACTCGGGTCCTTTAGGCGGAGCCGAAGGTACTTCAGTCGCTTCTCGGCAATGTTTGTTTTCAGGTACGTCGTGCCAATCACGTTTTCGTGAGCCGAACCTGATAGTGACCGTTCAATGAGCTGATTGATTGCATCGCTAGACTTAGTACTTGTTTGTCCTCGATGGACATGGATTTATCATTTCTGGGTCTCTGACCATTAAATTTGAGTTCTAGCAAACGTAACACATCACTTTCCATAGTCTATTGCGTATTCAGGCAGTTTATTGTTGTGGTTTCGCTCCCGCCGATACCAGATGAACCAAGAACGACCCAGCCGAATACTGTCAATGATGTATACGGTTTCTCACTGGTCGAGGTACGCTACTTCATCACCCAGTGCGTATCCGGTAGCTTTGTACCTGGTAGAATAGAGATCTTTTTGGAGGCGATTCAAAGTATTGTAATTACTCGCAGATGTCTCGAGACGTCAAAGTGGGACTCATCAGGGATACCTGGTCTGCTGACTATTGGTTTCTGCATGCTTGTGATAATCACTGTTCAAGAAAGCAATGGACAAACTCAAAGCCGTTTTACTCCCCTTCGGCCCTCCATTGATGGAATTCAGCTCCAGTTCTGTTGGGGTATTCTTCAGCCAAATGCGGTCAGTGACTTCAAACGATACTACAGTAGGGTTTGATCCACCATCCAGAAGTGCATAGCCTAGTAAAATGCCACTGAAGCCGATGAGGCGAACCGAAAGAAACCCTAGAAATGCTGGGGAAACATCCACCGAGTACGATTTTGTATTAGAAGTGGGCGAATTGGAGGATTCACATCGGTGTCCATGTGCAGCAACAGATGATGTCTTTTGCCACATCTTGGCACGTCTCAGTGATTAGAGCCTCGGAATTTGTCTGCTCGGTGGTTGGGTTTCAGGCAATTAAAGCGCAGCTTGTGTTCCCTCAATGCCGGAAGTTTCTCTCGGCCTGGAATGCAGGCCAATCGCTTAGCGAGTAATGGGACTTACACACCTACACAACGGTATCAGCGTGTCGACGAGGGAGCATGCTGCGTCGTCCACATCCCTACTGGGCACACGGCCAGCGCTACTAACTGGCTGTCCGTAGACGTTTGTGGATGTGGACAAATTTCTTTCAAGGAACTGAGCCATCCGGCAGAAGGATGGCTTCCTTAGCATACATAGAATATTGTCATCTAGCTTTATCAATTCTAGGGAATGGCTGAGGAGCTGCATTCCAATCTGTTCCAGGTCTGCTGAGCAGTTCGGGTCGGTATTTTAACCCATCTGGGTGAGGACAATCTCGCAACTATGCATTGCACGTACCAGCTTCTTCACTGCGTTGGTGGCCTCAGCAACAATGTGGCCTCTGTCCAGTATAGCATCATTGAAGCTTTGTGCCATGTCATGGGGCCGTCCGAAATCACTGTGAAGGATTCCACTAGCGGATTATTCCCTCGGATGGGATAACTGCGATATCCCCGGTTGAAGAAACATGAG
>NW_008752285.1:139164-139776 GCF_000715545.1 Opisthorchis viverrini | reverse complement strand
CAAGCGTGGCTATACATCTCAGTACGCTAAGGACGAACTCAGCTCTTTTACAGTTTTTCTTCCGTGTCCAGTGATCCAGAAGCGATGACTCGTGGAATATATGGTGGGGGAGTTTCACTGAGCCCCAGAGCTGAACGCCCTTTGCTGGAATGGATCCCAGTGAACAGTCGTCTTTGCGCCGTCCGGGTATCCAGTTTAATCATGCTGTTTCCCAACATAAAAAACAGTGCCTGTTTGTAGTGTCGGCTTGTGCCCCAATGGACTGCAGTTCTGATGCTGAGAGTTATCCGGACTCAATCGCCAAGCAAGAAGCACTGACATTGTGATACTTGCGATCGATATGAATGCTTTAGTAGGTCGGCTAAGCTCCTTGGAATCACAGTTTGGCGGTCGATTCACAGCCGATGCTCGTCTCACAGATAACGCAGTGCGACTCATCCAATTGTGTGCTGACCATCAATTGTTTCTGGCCACTACGAACTTTCAGCATAAATCTTCGCATCGCGTAACCTGGCGGCCATCCGCTGCAAATCAACAGTGGACCCAGTTTGATCACGTGGCCATCAGCCGCAATTCAAGAGTATCGTTCCTTCAGGGGCACACAACTCGATT
>NW_008752285.1:130452-130638 GCF_000715545.1 Opisthorchis viverrini | reverse complement strand
GTCTAGGATGAAGAATGCCGTAAGCTGGTAGTCAAACTCAAAATATCTTGCGAGTCCATAAGTGAATCGTTTAAATCATACATGATATTGGTGAGAAGAAAATGAACATGGGAGTTCTAGGTGATCTAAGGAAGAGAAATGAAATTCGGGCTCACCAGTTATGTAGTGGACAACGCTAGCACGTAT
>NW_008752285.1:121327-130220 GCF_000715545.1 Opisthorchis viverrini | reverse complement strand
CACAGCAAGAAGGGAACACGCCTTTCACGAAGTACAGAATTTGTATTGTGTGTATGCATCCATATTTCTGTGCTTTCATTTAAACAAAAGTTTTTCGGTATGCAAAGAAGAGGAATAAGCTGAGATTTAGTGAGAGGTAGAAAGTGGTACAATCTGAGTAATGATAAGTTACAAAGAAAGTACTAATGTACAGTGGTCAGTAGGATCACCCTAGCCGCAAGGGCCATTGCGATTGTATCGACTTGAGCAACCGCCACATTGCGTAAGTTCTGTAAGGTGCTCCCTGCAAACTTGTTAGATACAGCTTCCAGATTTCACACTCGGAATCTCAGAAGCTCCCATCAGGAAGCTCCAAAGGGAGACCGAAATGGGTTTTCGAGCTGCTAGCTTAGTTTCAAACATTAGTGGCTGTCGAGAACCAGTCGAGCGTGCACGTTTTAGACTCGTGTGCACGGAGAATTGGATGTCTGCGGATCTATCCCTTGCAAGTGAGCAGAGAAGCAACTTGCTGAGGCAACTGACAGAAATCCAATGAAAAGTTACAACTTTTTGCGAGGCAAAGATACAGCCAATTTCAAATATACAACTAGGTGTGCGCCTGAAGACTTTCTTCACTAGTACAGTAAAATTGATAACAATATGAAAAAATAAGCAGTTACTTTGGTACGACAGGAGCCTTCCCTGATGGCAGCCGATGGGCGCATCTTCCAGTTTGACAGAAGGAACCCACAGACCTAAAGCTTTCAATTCTGATTGGCCTATAGCTGGTCAGCGGCCTGCATCTGCTGTTGGACCGTAGCCGGTTCGCGGAGTATCCGGCAGCTCAGTATCCGCCGATTTTCTCAATCTACTCGCCTCCGGAGTTCCCCTTGGGGATAGTGCTTGTCTGATCGCATCCTGAACTTGACTTGTTAGGACTCGAGAGGTTACTACTGCTTCCTGGTGTGTCCCTGAAGTATTGCAAATGTTGAGGTGATTTGCGTGGACAGATTTCATGAAAGCGCATGCATGCGCCTTAATGAGTTTGTCAGCTAGAGACGCCCCGCTGTCCAAAAAGACTTCTCATCCAATCCCACCTTCCATCATTCAATCCCCATCACTTTTGTCTACACTCGAACAATCCGACAGCTGTCGGTTAAGATAATAGTAACATTATCGTCCTGTTTCTTTGAAGTTGCGGAACAGCGCAGGGACCCTACGGTTTGATTTCTAATTTGATGCTCAAACTATCACCTCACCCCAAGTAATGTGATACTGATTTGCTTTACGCATGGTGTATGGGTGCCATGAATATCTACTCAGTTTGAAGCTGGTGCTCGTCCCACTGTGGGCAACTGCACACTTTACTCTTTTCTTCACCATAAAGCGTACAAACAAATCATGGTTGTACGGCAGCGAAGCATCAGTGTTGAACACTGATGTCATGCTGTCGATGGTTACGATGATGACTGCACTTTTCGCATACACGTCACTTTTAATGCTAATTACGAGTGGAAGTAAAACCATTCAAGCGAGCGAGAACTGAACAATATGCGCTTTTCTAAATCTTTATTGCTGTTTTTTTTTGCAGAAATGAGGGCTGCTGCTCCGATATGCTCGGCTGATGACCTCTCACGTTGGCAGCCTGACCCAGACACGCTATTGGAACTGACACCCCTCTTCAACTGCGATTATTTCTGGGATGGTATTATTCTAATGTTGAACTATCCAAGAAACTTGCAGATATTGGGCAGTGCAGAAAGGCTACACGGAGCACTTCTCGCATACTTTACTGCCATGACATGGCTGGAAATTATCTTGAGGCGGACAAAAACTATGGGTTTACGTCTGTTTTTCCAGCTTTCCGGTTTACAAGATGGCACTTGATTGATATATTTGTTTACTTCAGCCACAACTTGGTCACTGTGCCTCCGTTGTCCTGGATCAATTTAGCTCACAGGTAATCCTTCACGTTTTTTTTGATAGTCTGGCACTGAGCTTGATATTTTTGTCTCGACCCCATTGCCCGTGACATCAAAAATTCATTGTTTTCGGTTCGTGTTTGACGAGAATGACCCTCGGCTCTTTCTGTATTCTTTACCACATGAGTGATCCTCCCACAGCGCCGAAGTTAACCCCATCCTAGTTTTCCGCATCCAAAAGCTACCGCAGAGTTTGAAATTGCTCAAACGCTAGGCATCATAAACGCTTTTTCCTAATCAATGGGGTTGGACTATCCGCTGTCGGCGCTGTGCAGAGCGGCGGTTCCACACTACAGACAAGTGTCTAGAGATCGGGACTGGTTAGCTGAGTATAAAAGTTGGCCGCGTTTAGACGAGATATGTCAGCAGTCATGGCACAAACTTACTGACCGGAAGACCCGTGGTTCAAAACCAATCCCGTCATCTCGACTGTTTCTGTCTTGGCTTGAGCGATTTGGTAGAACAACAGCCCTCGTGCTTTCCTTGGGTGGCATGACAGCTCGGCACTGAAATCCTGCTACGGCTGAACGACTGCATTTGGACGTACAACAGTCGCGGCACCTAGAATAGCTTGTCTTATCGGGGCTTGAGCCATCAATGTTGCTCCTGCCTGACCGAGTTCACGTAGTCCGGTCTGCTTGTTGTTTTCATAAAAAAAGTTACGGTAACCGTTGAATTCGAATTAAAGTTGTACAGCTGGTATAAACTGCATTGTGCGGGCGTAAAACTTCGGAACAGGAAACCCAATCACCTCGATTTTTGATAGTGCATCTGATTTGCCGTGAATATAAAAAAGCGAAGAAAAATTTGCGGGCTGTTTGGAAAACAAGCGATTTCATTATTTACTTGTTCTTGACTTTCAGGCAAGGAGTTCGGGTTTACGGCACTGTCATCTTTGAGAAAACGGACAGCTTTGATTTTAGATCAATATTTCGCGATGCCGAACCCAAAACGCTCAATCACCTTGAATTCGCAATGCATTTGAACAGGGTGCGTAAAACCCTATCTTTTGAGGGATGGCTGCTTAATTTTGAAGTGAATCTGCCTGAGGTAAGTGCATGTGGATTCGCTCGTGGTTGGAAATATCACTACCGTCGCTTCGTTTGACTACAATTCCTTGTGGATTTTAAATTAATTTCTCGGTGTACCTGGTTTGAAAAGCTTTCCCTGGAGATTCCCTATATCGGGAATTGAGACTCACAGGTGAAAACGGATTCTTGGGAACCCAGGCCTATCTCCCGTAACTACTAACCTCCACAGCGTTCAGAAAACATCCAACGGCCGTTCAAAGGTAACGCCTCAACGGTGTCTTAGGGTTTCGACCAACAGTATGCCCTTGACCAGACAATCTTGAAGTTACACTACCAATCCTCTACTAATTCTTAATGATCTATTCATCCACTCGTGACCGTTTTGTCGACTTGACAGCTATCCCGAAGGAGTGGAAAAATTACGGGCTTTTAATTGACCAAACAACTGGCCGTCTATGTAGTAGAAACTCAGCCGTCTTTTGGGGTTATCTGTCGTGCTCCCGTACGTATCACTAAGGCCATATGACAGCATTTTCTTGCTTTAATCTGCATTTTGTTCGCAAAAAAATGTCCGAGCCATTAAACTACCCTGGCCTAAACTGCAACCCGTTTGCGGCAGTCTAATCAAAAGCAATCTCGGGTTGGTTCTTGGTTTCCACCCAGGTTCCCACCCGAGATTCCTAATGAACAAATATGTTGTCTCGTCCAATTGCTCACTCGGATTTGTTCTTAGCCTTCTCATTTTTCAGCATTGCAAAACTTAGCATCCAAAAACTCCTCACCCTGGCTGTAGGGCCGTTCCATGTGCTATTCAGTCGATTTTCAGGTCCCCTATGACTCAAAGCTGTCTGAATAGGGCAATTTCAGACGTCCCCGATTTCTAACCTCGTTCCTCAGCTGACCGCGGACGAGCTTTGAATTGCGTGCCTTGGCAATTCGTCACAGTTGGCTCAACTGACGCATCAGACTGTAGTTAACTCCAACGGTGCTTCTTTTCCTAAGGCTCATACGTTTGGGATTCTGTGGTTCCATTTAATCCGATGGACCTCATCTGAACTGCGAGCGGGATCGGCAAAGAACATGAACATGCCGTCTTTACAGCCTTCGCTACCGTGCTTTGTACGTGCTTCCCAAGGCGGGGCCATATGTCTTGGTGGCTTTTGAATTTCGTGTCTTGATTTCATCGTCAAATATCACCCATTGATAGTGTGCTTCCAACACAGCAAAAATTTGTGCACCCGCTTCTCACAACCCAGTTACCAGAATGCGGGGTGTTTTATCCATGAACGTCTGGCCCTTAATATCACTGTGCACAGCTCGTGCCTTTTCAGCAGCACCGGACTCATGAGTCCGGTGCCATATTGTCTAATACGCCGGCAGTTACAGACAACCGTTTGGCAATCTGAGTATGCGATCTTTAGTACCAATATTTTCGAACTAGTGCTTCCTCCGATGTCGGCAGCACCAGTGCTTGCATGAATATGCTTCTCCCCTGGGAGGAACGCTGTCATCATCATCGTCATCATTATCAGCTGTAAGAACCGCGTACCTATCCTTCAACGGTTGCAGCTTCCATAATTTCGTCCGCCGGTGATTTGGGGAGGTAGAGTAATTACCTTGCTATTGGGGGCGTGAGCTGATAAATTGTTGCGTAATTACAGGTTTGTCAGTTGACTTTTGAGTGAGAAGATTGAGAAGGGAGCTATTTATTGAAGGTAATAGCTCAGATGCTGGAGTACCATTGAGGGTGAGACTGGGTCCTAATAATGTGGCCTGTCTCGGGTTCTCCATCCAGGCAGATGACAATGACCAGCGCAGCTGAGTTTGCTGGTAATGGCTTTCACACTTCTCTGCCAAGTCATTGTTTGACCGCCTCTGGCTCGTTTTCACCCTTCCCGTGGTTCTGCAAAAAGAGCCTTTCGGGGAAGTCGGTCGACTGGCATGCGGAATATGGGGCCAAGCCAACACAACCTGCTTTCGGGGAAGTCGGTCGACTGGCATGCGAATTATGGGGCCAAGCCAGCATATTCTATGCAGTGTTGTCAGTTCATCTACCGTAGTCAACCTGTTTCTTTCAACTTTCAACATTGTTGATAATGCGGTGTTCCCATTAGACTCGGGCAATGCTCCGAAGACATTGATGGTCAAACACTTCCGCGGCGTGCAGCAGCTACGTTTCTGACCCGTATAGCAACATGGATCGCACCGCAACATTGTAAACTCGACCCTTGACGGGTGAGTTGATGTCACGCCTACACCATAGGTGACGCAACTTCACGAAAGCTGCTCCGGCCTTCTCATTACCGGTGGAAATGTCATCTTTCGTGTGACCACCAGGACTGATACAACTGCTCAGGTAGACAAACTTATCTACCTGATCCGCAAGCATGAGGCTAGGGTCCAAGTCTAGCCGGTTTTGCAGTAGCGCTTTAGAGTTTGCCAGTATGAAGCGCATGCCAAACCGTCGTCTGCGTACTCAATTTCTGTGAGCGAACGCCCTGGGGTCACTTCAACTCTACGGGCATTAGAGACTGATAGTGAGTCTTCCATGTTCGTATCGATGACAAAGTTGAAGAGGAAAGGTGAAAGAAGACAGTCCTGTCTGACATCACGTGATGCGGTGAATTCAGAAGAGAGCTTTCCGTAGACCTTCACACGGCCGCGGGAGTTGGCCTACAGCGCCTTAAAGAGGGTCAAGAATTTATGGGGGACACCTTTGCCCCATAGACACTCCCTTAGTGCCTGACAATCCGCAGAGACAAAAGCAGCTTCTGGGTCAAGGAACACAACCATCGTTGGTTGATGAAAGCATTGTCGCTGTCCCAGAATCTGCCGGAGGGTGAAGATGTGATCGGCGCATCCTCTATCAGGACGAAACCCAGCTTGTTTTTCACAAGTCCACCTCTCCCTGTTTTCAGTCAACCGTCGAAAGATGAGGCCGGAGAGCACTTTCGATGCTGCAGCTACCAGGTCGATGCCATGGTGGTTGTCACACAGCGTCCACCTACCCTTTTTGAGGATGAGAATGAATCTCGATATTTTCCATTCTGCAGACACTTTGTTTTCAGTCCACACCGCACCAATAAGCTTTGTCAGATGCGTCACCAGGGATCTTCCGCCTTCTTTGAAGAGGGATGGGTACAGGCCGTTCGGTTCGGTTCCGGTGCCTTCCCAAGTTTCAGTACGGACACTTCGTACTTTATCTCTTCTTCCGACGGGCGATTAAGGTTTACATTCCATTCGCCCGTATGCACTACCTTCACAGGATAGGTTGCAGGAGGCCAACTAAACTGTTCTTCGAAGTGTTTGGCCCATTTTCCAGTCGACGTTTTTGGGAGTGAACTAATGAACCATCTCTTCACTTATCGTTTCACTGACCGTTGCTTTCCTAGAGCCAGTCGATCGTATCAGTTGATGTAGGGCACGGCTGTTTCCCGTAGCAAAAGCCTTCTTCATCGCTCTAGCTCTCGATGTCCAAGAATTCCCAGTCTTTCCTTAGACTCTTGACTATTTGGCGTTTGAAGGATTCACATGCGCCGTCGTACTTGTCGCCTGCTGCTATGGATTTTCTGACGATCATAGATAGCGATCTCGACGATATCCAGTGCCAAAGGATTTGGTTGATAACCCTAATCGTCCTCCGGTCTAGATGTGTGGGCGCCCTGACAGTATCCCAGCCCACATTCAACCAGGATTACGGCAGCGGAGCATTGGTGTTGAACAGTGATGTCGTACTGTTGAGGATGGTGACTTGCGAGGGCCCGAGAGTACACGAACCGTTAGGCGTGATCAGAATCAAGTTGTATGCCCCAGGAGGAACGGCAGTCTTGAATTGTGGCTCTTCACTGGTGGCTGATGACCACTGGGTCCACGGTTGACTTGCAGTTGGCAGCCACCAGGTTACGCGATCTGAACGCTCATGCTGATAGTTTGCACTGGCTAGAAACAGCTCACGAACAGCACACAACTGGAAGAGTGGCTCTCTGTAGTCTGTGCGACGAGCAACAACTCCGAATCAACCGCCCAAATGTGATTCCAAGGAGCTCAGACGACGGACTTGTGCATTGATATTGTTCGCAAGTATCACAATGTCAGTGCTTCTTGCTTGGCGATTGAGTCCGGATAACTCTCAGCATCAGAACTGCAGTCCATTGGGGCACAAGCCGACACTACAAACAGGCACTGTTTTTTATGTTGGGAAACAGCATGATTAAACTGGATACCCGGACGGCGCAAAGACGACTGTTCACTGGGATCCATTCCAGCAAAGGGCGTTCAGCTCTGGGGCTCAGTGAAACTCCCCCACCATATATTCCACGAGTCATCGCTTCTGGATCACTGGACACGGAAGAAAAACTGTAAAAGAGCTGAGTTCGTCCTTAGCGTACTGAGATGTATAGCCACGCTTGGATCTTGCATGTGTGTTTCAGAGACAGCATACATCAATTTTAAGGGAGTACAAGGTTTCGGCGAGCGTTGAATGTTTGCAGGTTTGATATACAGTACGGACGTTAAAAGTAAGTATCTCGTGGATTTTGAAAGGTGTCAATAGGCAGTGATAAGCATAAGGCCCTTCAGGTAGCTGACAGTCAAATGGCCCAGCAACGTTTGCTTGTGGTGGAAAGGGTTTGGGAAGGACATCTTTGGACATAGAACTGTACGGTTGCCAAGGCCGAGGAAGGGGGTTGGTTGAGGTACCCCACCGTGAGCATTTAGCTCGGAAACCTGATTCACAAGGCAGTGGGAAGATGTAGGGTTTCCTTCGGAGGCCCCGCCCCTAGCCGCTGACTCAAAAGTCTGGCGCGAGAGACAGCAAAAAATAGGTTTTTTTGGGTACCCTACCCGAAGCCGGTGACTCAGTAGCCTGACCCGATCGACTGTAGGGGGTTGGCCTAACCCGAGGGCGCAGGGGATAAGGCATTACTTTATGCAGCTGCGAACAGCAAGTGCCTTTTGGATAACACCAGACCCTTTGGTTTTAAAAGTATTTGGACCGTGTTGAATAATGCGCAGGCGGTCACGGCCAACCGTTGGGCCATCGGAGTGTGCGGTTTTGGGGGCTGACCTTTTCTAACCCATCCTTCATTGGAGGAAGGCGGCACTGCTGCTTCCATAGATATGAGTGTGCTGATCGCTTGAGGGAAACACCTTATACCTATCGCAGGGGACAATACGACTTCACCCTCAGACCGCCTTGTGGCACGATTATTCGTTGTGCAGGGTCACGCTGCTCTTGGTCTGATTGCTCCTCTTTGGCCTTCTTGGCTGGGTGCACTTTGTGGTACGAAGTTCCGGCCATTACAACACTCACCACCACGTCAAGGCGGCAGCTTTAAGTCGGAGAAAACGCCCTAATGTTCTCACGTTCCTGAAGAAAAAAGCAGTACAACTTGATCCCCAGAATGCCTTCTAATAAGGTCTCTCTTAGTACGCGAACTTGCTGCTCTTTGTCGGACTGCTTACCCTTGATCATCTCGGAAGTGAGTTCCAGCCAGGGTATCACGGGGAATTCTAGCCTGAATTCCAACCACCATGTCAATGTAGCAGGTTCGGGTCGGCGTTGTTGCAAGCTCGCTGTATTGTCTGACGAAAATGTGACTTAAGGAGCCTTTACCAACCAATTTCGTCAAAGCACATAGTTGATCGCAACGCTCGATCCATCCTAGGTTTCTGTGCTGCATGACGTGTCAGATTTTTTGAAACTGTTGCACTTTAACTACTCATGAGTGGGCAAACTTAATTGCATAAAATGAATGCTAGCTCTGAATCACCCAGTCGATTGCCTTAACAACCCTGACTATATTTGTAATGTACTACTCATAAGGTTGCTGAAAATCCATCGACAGCCCACGACCGGTTTTGCCCTTCCAGTTCGGGCTCATCAGGTAGGCGCAGTCCCCG
>NW_008752285.1:116698-121292 GCF_000715545.1 Opisthorchis viverrini | reverse complement strand
AAAAGAAAGATTCAGCTGGGTTCCAGGTGAGTCTTTCGAAAGACCAAATTAGTTTGCAGATGAGTGTATATTCGCTAACCCTGACTATGTTCGTAATCCAATGATTTTCTTTGAAATTAGCTGGCTGCGTCTCATGTGGAGCTTTCACTGACATGCAACTCAACTTTATGAAGCAGAAAAAACAGCCGTTACATGCACTCCAATGTGTTGATCCTTGCTAAGACCATTAGTTAGTCATCAAGTGGACGGAAGCAGAACGTTTGTTCCTCCTAAATCCATATTCTTAGCGACATCAGCAGTGTGGTTGATGATAATGCGACCTTGGACAGCTATCTGGTTGTGAGGAGTTACAAATGAGCAATTCAGGATGTTCTCACCTGCGAGGTCGTCATTGAGGTACCACTGTGTGTTGGATGGCAAATTCGTAGACACTAAGCGAAAATTGGGTCGACTGAGGTCCAGTTTGTTTTAGAGTATATCTTCCAAAGCTGCTGGCATTGGTCACCCGAATGAAAAGTTTTCAATTCCACAGCAACTTTCGTTTCTTGCCATCTAACGGAAGAGGTCTTCTTAACGCGGTTGAAACCCCTAGATACGCGCAATAAAACAGTATTGACTTCATCAGTCAAGCTCAAACTACAAGATTGAAGGCTCGTCAAATAGGTGAGCGGATCGTCGGTCGGTTTTCTTTGAGGTTTGCACTATTAGTCACTGCGGAGATTTAACAATAGTTGTGTGATGAAGAAACGTTTAATTTTTGGTAAAATAACTACAGAAGTAGGTTGGCAATCATTGAGGTTGGGGGGGGGCTCAAGGATTAAAAATGAGTAAGTTGCAACATTTTTTGTTTGCAATATTGCGAAAGAATTGAAAGGTTTGAAAAGATTGGGAAATATTGTAACTACCGAGTAGAGTGGGAGCAATGGACGAAAGGAATTGATTCGTTCTCCTCTCGGTTTCTGTCAGTAACAATGCTTGTTGTGGGTGTAGACAGAAGGTATGGTAAATGGTGCTCCGACTGCCGGTCCACACCAGGTTGAGCTGGGAATAGGTGAGAGGTTAAAGCGCGAACTCACTGACCGGAGGGTCCGTGATTCTACGCCAACCTTTGGATCTCGACTGCTCCTGTCTTGGCTCGCGTAACCTGGCAGTATTTCAGCTCTCGTGCTTCCTTCGGGTAACACCGAAACAGTGGTCAATCATACACTTGGTTGAGTGATTGATGGCCTTTGACGGGTGCCTTAAGTTTTGGCAGTATTAATTTTAGGTAAAGTGTTGGTGAATGGGTGGTAGTAACTCATTCGAACATTATTTCTGGCTAACATGTTTTTTCCAATCCCATGGGAGTCTCGTCATGTTATCTGACCAATAGCTCAGCATGACGCTACTGGTATGGATTGGTTTCCCCCATCAAATGAGCTCGTTTTTTGTTTCTTCTTAAAAGCTCCGCACTCGGAATCGTGTCTTGGAATTCATTCGTGAGCTGAAACGCTTGGGTTCGGAAGTGATATGGTGAGGTTCTTTTTCTTGAAAGCGTTTGGCAAGTTTCGTTATGGTCGGTCGCCATTGTTTTTCTCACTCTGTCACGTTCGTCCCCCCACTGACTGCATGGCGTGTTGAAACTGGATATTTGGCGAAAAGCTCTATTTTTGTGGGTGTGATGGTCGTGTTAGGTCGCACTCTCTTCGAATACTTTGACGATGCGCTTTCTATCAACTACTACATTACAATTACATTACAGTGTACGATGCAATCGCGTCGTATATTGTTAGGTAAGTTATACCAAAGCCAGTCATCGGATTCGTTTGTGTGTCGTGGGAAGACAGACTATTCCTTCTCTGAGGAGCGCGTTTGGGATGTCCACGACCGGTGTAGTCTATAGCTCTAGTAACGTTTCGCACTGGTTTTGATCAGCATTATTACTCTTGTAGTCCCTGCAGAGACTGACAATGCAGCCTGAAGATAGCGTCCATTTTTTTCTGGATATTGAAGAGTGGTGGGGACGCTATTGGCTGGTGAACTGCGATGGGGGCAGTGATTAACAGTGTAATTAGCAAACCGGTAACCATTCAAGATGTGGTTAGCCGGAGGAGGTCGATAGAAGACTAGAAAAGGGATATTTGCTGTCTGAATGATACAATTTGAACCTGCCCAGTAAGACAGTCATGTTCGCGGTATCTTGATCAACGCCACTCTCAAAAGGGACGTTAATAAGTAACCTCCGTCAAGGTTTTTAATAACATTCGTGTAGTCATGAACAGTAGTTTAGCTGCTCTCCACTTTTCTTCTAGCTCCAGAAGTTGTCCTTCAAAATTAGCACCGGTATTGAGGCATTCAAGGCTCAGGCAACTCGGTGCTAACTCGGCCAACGCTAAAATGAACCACTTTGTGTTTAGTCAGCCCCCTTCGCTAAACCCATTCACACTCGTGGATTTTCTCGCCCAAATACTCGCGAATTTTGCCTTTACCCCACTGCACAATAATTCTCCTGAAAAGGAGACCACATGGGACGCAATTCGTGGTTGCTCTTGGGGAAAGCTTCCTCCGGGGTAGGGGAGGCCAACGCTGCCACTACGTTTCCCTGGTAGTCACCTTTTCTTGGATGAGTTTTCTCAATCCAATCAAAGTGTGCTGCGGTCCCCGCACGTTTTTCTGATCTCAAGATAGTGTCATCTAACTAGAATGTTTTCTTGTTTTAGGTACGATTCTGCTGCCTGGTGTGGGCTGTGTGCCTATCAGAACTGCTTGACTGAGCAGAACAAGCCGTTTTTCGACGCAGCGCAAGACGGATTGTTCCTCAACTACAACTGGAATCCGATGCTTTTGGAAAAATCCCAGCGAATGCAAGTAACTGAATGATGCCTCTCACCCAAATTTCAAACGTTGTG
This sequence comes from Opisthorchis viverrini, assembly GCF_000715545.1. NCBI lineage: Eukaryota > Metazoa > Platyhelminthes > Trematoda > Opisthorchiida > Opisthorchiidae > Opisthorchis > Opisthorchis viverrini. Next base: position 118,404 of record NW_008752285.1, on the reverse strand, counting down.
ATTTTCCTCTCTGCTAGAATTGCTCGTATTGTCCTCACATCCGACATGTTTTACAGTAGGAGATGTTTCCACCAAAAACGCAACTTGGCCTAGGTTGGACTTTATCCCACATACATATTCCGTCAGTCGTCTAATTTACGAAAGTCACATGTATTCATTAACTATTACTTATGTCTATGCCATAGGAGTGCATGCTTCGGATGACTTTTTTTTGCCCAGCTTAGTTTTTCCCCACTCAGGTAGCTCTTTGAGTTGTACGAACTTGAAACTGACTCGTTCCGCATTGGGGGTACTTAAATACCAAACGGGCGAAAAACCTCACATGGTCATCCATTTCGATCGTGATTCATCCTAGTGGGCCGAAACCATTTCATTTTTCATTGTGCACTAGAAGTCACCAGCCAACTGACGAAAATTGTCCATTTGTACTACTAACACTTATACTAGTAGTAATAATCATACAGCTCCAACACCCTTCCAGCGTATAGCTACCGTGCTAACTGAAGGAAGTATGAGGGCAGGGATACTGCCAGGTTGCTCAGGCCTAGACGGCAGCAATCGGGATGCACAGGTCTGGTTCGATCGACGAACCTTCCGGTCAGTATGTTCGGGCCTTAACCACTAAGCTATCTTGATCTGGCCGTTCTTTTGCTGGAAAGACTCACAGTGAGGCCTGGCCTTGAAAAGCCGTTACTGACTCATTTGGTAGATGAAAAATAAATATCTGTGTGCTACTCGTGGATCTTTCGGTTACATCCTCGGCGTAGCATCCGTCTCGGGGCATCCGTCTAATAGACACCATGGTCCTGCTTAGTCACGGGTTTTCCGAATGACGATGTTTTTTTGTCGACTAAAGTTGTTATAGTTAACAGGTACACCCCCCCTCCCCCAAACGATCCCGACCGGCTCTAGTGCACACAAACTATGTTCACCTTGGTTGTATGAACCACGTGTGCATCTGTGTGGTTTGAATATAGCTTTGTGGACTGGTGAGCTCATTCATTCCCTTGTTTGTCCACTGAAATTTCAGCGAACCCATCGATTGGGATTGGTGTTTATGCGTGGTCCACATTCCCAACCACACAAGGATAACCCAACTGTTCAGGGGTTTATGGACATCCTCGAACACACTGTGGTTGTATTGATTAGTCAGTTTTTCGTTGTTCTCCAATGAATAGTCCAGGCGGTGGGCTTTTATGTGATGAATTGGCCTCGCGATAAGCTGTGGCCTACGAAGGATCGATCTCAATGTCTTGTTCTAATATAACTCGTGACTTGCGTGTATATCTTGAATTCGTGTTTGTTTGGATTGCACGACATAACTGTAGTCACTGGTGCTTGATGCGCCTCCGTAATCCGGTGTATATGACGCTCCAGGATCCTGTCGATACCGTGTTGGTCAATGGTTAGAGGTCTGATCAACACATATGGGGCTTGGAAAGTGTTTGGCGATTGTTTGCTTAAAGAGTTGTGCCACTTTGGTTCTTTAACGCCACACGCTGCAGCTGCCTTTGAGGGAAGGCACTTTGAATCCTATTCATCCTGTTGCGAGATGGCTCAAGTGGTTAGAGCGCGAATTTACTGACTGGAAGGTCCGTGGTTCGAACCCGACCTCCGATTCTTGACTTCCCCTGTTTAGGCTTGGGCAACTTGGCAGTATCCCAGCCCTCGTGCCTCCTTCTGGTGGCACGGCAGCTAGGCACCGA
>NW_008752285.1:98906-114675 GCF_000715545.1 Opisthorchis viverrini | reverse complement strand
CTAGGCACCGAAAGAATGCTACGGCTGAACCTGTTTGTTGCATTGGTCCGAGTGCCTTGGAAGTATTCCAGCCCACGTACAACCGTGAATCACTCAAATGCAGATAATCTGGCATGGCTGAAAATGATGCTACGGCTGAACGATCCTGTTGCATTGGTCCGGGTGCCTTGGAAGTATTCCAGCCCACGTACAACCGTGAATCACTCAAATGCAGATAATCTGGCATAAGTGGCTGAAAATATGAGCCTCAGTTAACTTCTCCTCTCCTTGCCTTGTTCTCACAGAGCTCAGGATGCCGAGACATCATCTCGTGTGTTTGTTGGAGTCGATTGTTTTGGCCGGGGCTGTCCGGGTGGGGGTGGCTGGAACACGAACGTTGCTCTTCAGCTTATCTTGGAAGCAATGGTGAGTTAACCCCTTTCCTTTTTCCGCCTTTGGTGATTTTTTTTATGTACGCCAAACTTTGATGCATCAGCTACAATGTTTCTCGAAGCTGCAGCACATTTTCTATCGTGAACAACAGAGCACCGGAAAAAAATTACCACGTCTGATTCCAAATGGTTCCGATCGCAACTGAATTTATCACGCGATATTTATGAAGAATGTCACGGAGGACAGACAGATGTCTAACTACTTGGGTGGGACTACCCTATAATCGGGATATAATGATAAAATTTTACGAGTTTTTTATACTTTTTTTCACAAATTGCCAAGGAGAAGCTGGAACTACATGCGCTCAATGGGGAAGGATGCGAGAAACCTGACGGTGCTATGTATTTCTGAGCTCAGTGGATGACTCATTTAAAAATTGTTTAATGTAGCACCCTCTCGGTGCCTAATTGCCATGCTACCCAAAGGATGCACGAGGGCTGGGATACTGCCAGGTTGCCGAAGCCCAGACAGGGGAATTCGAGAGGCGGGGGTCGGGTTCGAACCATGGACCTCTCGGTCGGTAAGTTCGCGCTCTAACCACTGTCTATATCACTCCTTCTCCTTCTATCGTAGTGTCTAGGATACGGTCTAAAATCGTCTAGTATAAACCTACAGTGCTGGGTCCAACCGTATTAAAAAACATCTGTTTGACTATCATGCAAAGAATAGATAAAAACCAATAATGGGAATTTCGCCTTGTATGTAAGGGCATTCCATGATGACAAGCTGGGAAGCACTGTACAGCTGTTTCATCTTTAATGGGACTCATCAGCAGTGCGCATCTCACGAAACTCCGGAGAGTCTCGAACCTGCCAGCAGTTCGAATACTCCACTGTCCGGACACGAGCGGCTGAACAGCAGAAAGTGGTTAGACCGTACTTAGGCAGGCTATAGCATCGTTCATCCTTCATTCAGAGGATCCAAATCACGTGGTCACACGTGTTGACTGGCTTCTGAAGTGACGATCTCCCAGATGCAAGTCTCGCTCATTGGATGAATTTCATCCATCCCATGAGCCAATTATGGTTGGTTGGTAGTATGCGGAGATTCGGAAACTTTTAGTGGAGAGTTCGTGATCTAAGTGAAGCCAGTCTACGCTAACAGTCTTGATAATGTATTCCTTCATTCCAGAAATATTCCTTACGTGTTTTGTGATCGTTTGCCTCGGAAAGTGTGATTTATTCTCTGAACTGGCTGTGTGTTGTACTACAGTTATCTTGAGAAGGGCACCAGAGCCATAGTTCTGTTTAGTTTGTGTTATGATGACTAATCAATGACTTGTTAAATTTTTTCCTCGAAAATCCAATTAGAGTAGTGGATATTTTTCAACAAGATTGCCAGATGGTGGATGCATTGACCACATCTCTATCTTGCGGGAGTTTCTCGAACACCACCGCACACATAAAGGATCGACAATGGTTACTTTTTTAGGTCTAAATATCATGTTGGACTCACTCGATTGCGTTGATTTGTGGCGGTTTGTCCTTCAAATATGTACTCAATGATTTCGCCTTAGCTATCCACCCCTTATATTCCAGCACCCGTGGGTGCATGAAAGTCCACGGAGCGCTGATCCTCAAAAGTAGTGTTTGTCGAGGCTGCTAGTTTTCACTTTGACTTTTTCATCGAACATTACCTGTTCAAGAAATGTTCGCTGTGTCTTCCACCTCCGGCGTGAGCTTTTTCTCCGGAGAAGTCGCGCAAATTAGTTCTTCCAAGTGCAAAGTGCTATTTCGCAAGATTGGTTGAGTGAACCACCAGAGCTGGCCATGACATTAGAGCCACTAGAGATAGTGGGCTGATCCACCTATTTTAGTGGACAGCAACATTGCCAACGAAGCGAATGCTAGAAACGCCAAAACTCGTTCTGATTTTGTAATGTACTACTCGTAAGGTTGCTGAAAATCCGTCGACAGCCCACGACCGGTTTCGCCCTTCCAGTTCGGGCTCATCAGGTAGGCGCAGTCCCCGAGTTTCCGTCAACCTCATGTTCTACTTGAAACCAAATTGCACGGAATTAGCGAATATACACTCATTTGCAAACTAATTTGGTTTTTCGACAGACTCACCTGGAACCCAGCTGAACCTATCGTTTGTGATGTTTTCAGGCAACTGAATGTGCTGCACCAGGCCGCCTCATGTTTCAGTCGCTACGATATTCGACATATCGCGATACATGTATATATTTGTAATGTACTACTCGCAATTTTTTGCTTTTTTTCAACTGAGGCACCTCTGATGTCAACGTGACATTAATCTGTCGGTAAGAGTCATGATCTATAACGCGTTAGCACATCCGGTTTTTTGGCTTTACGGTTGTAAAGCCTTGATGCTGTCTGTTGACGACAAGGTGCTTTAGATGTGTTGCACATTTTGTATCATGTGATCATGGAATCAGCAATACTGATGTAGGATGAATGGTTTTTCTCAACAAATCATCTGCTTGACCAATTGATGAGTTAATTCAATTGCATCAATTACGCCGCCTTGGAACAAATCATCTGCTTGACCAATTGATGAGAATTACGCCGCCTTGACCGTGTGGTCCCTATGCCAGGTGATAGATTGTCTCGCCGTGCCGTGTGTTTGTTGATACAGGTTCCAATACAAGCTGGACATCACATGACCTGGAGACGGTGCTTGAAAAACATCACAAATGGCTTCAGTTCCACCAACTCATATCGTCTGCGCGTTTGAGATATCAAAAAACTCACCACGATGTGTTTGTTGTATCACGTCGTTTGTTCATCTTCAATAATCCGCCGTCCTTTTTACTTTGTCTATTGTGTTTTCCAAAATATTCCTCTGTGTTCCCTTTATTCCACAATAACCGTAGCCATAATGCTTCCCCGACCCGAACCAATGTACTCACGTAAACTGCTCACAGATGTAAAACTGAACCAAGGCGATACTGTTTTCAAGTGTATATTACGGTGAGAACTGACCTCAGTCAATCGTACTAGAACTGACTTGCATTTACGCCTGAAGACCACAACCAAAACAGACGATATCCTGCATACCTGTTACAACTCTTTCAGAATGAAAGCCCATGCGGTATTTTTGTACCCAGTTATTGGTTTCAGATATATCATTTTGTGGTAGGGGAACCGCAAGGACTTACGCTTTGGTCATCATTCGGATTGCACTACTTCGTAAAGCTCAAGCGACCATCATGAAACCAGAGATTCAGTTGGGTCTTCTGTCAAAACTGCGCCTACCTGATGAGTTCCAAGAAGGACGAAACCGGTTTTGGGCTTTCGAGGAGTTTCTAGCAACCTTGTTCCAAGAAGGAGGACCAAGTGGTTAGAGCGCGAATTTACTGACCGGAAGGTCCGTGGTTCGAACCCGACCTCTGCCCGTTCACTTCTCTTGTCTAGGCTTGGGCAACCTGGCAGTATCCCAGCCCTCGTGCCTCCTTCGTGTGGCATGGCAGCTAGGGACCGAAAAGGTGCTACAGCTGGACGGTTTTTTTTGTTATGAGTACTGTGGTAGGTCCAGACAGCGACAGCTGTACTAGTTTGACACCAGAGGTGCGATGGTGTTTGGAAACGATGTCCAACAATGAAAACAACTCTACAGACTTGTCCAACCTAGTCCTTCTAGGTTCCAGGCATTCTGTCCTGATGGACAGTACCTGTTAACGCCATTGAGTTGGCTTCTCAGAGCCTTCGCGCTTGGCTATAAATTTATCACCTTCCAGTTAATAGACCTCCACAGTTGGACAGAACAGGTTATCTTAAAAGGTAAGTCTTCAGGCCTGCCAAAGGTGGCGGTCTAGCCTTCACTTTTTAAACAGTTCATAATAAATTTCATTGGGCTCACTTCTTCCAAAGTCAGCAAATTAAACCGTCCTCAGAAGTGATCAATACATTCGCTTGGTTTTTTTAAACCGCTATCCTCAAGAAGCGTGCGATAAGCGTCAAATCATGATTATGGATGTCAACTCTGTTCATTTTGGGACAAGATATCGTCACAGGATTGCGTGTGGAGGAACCGAGTGCCGCAGGCATGTTTTTCGTTTGTATTTTGATAAGCTTTTGTACTGCGCATTGCTTGAGCTCCTTACCATGTGTTTTGTTTTGATTCCCATTGTCCAGCTTAAGCGACCCCAAAGGCCGCTTTCGGTAGCGCTATTTGCCCCTGGTTGGCCTTTCGAAAATTGTGACCTAACCAGAGCGACTGGTGACCGAATAGCTGCTCATCAGTTGATTAGTGAGGCGGATGAGAAATTCTGGTCTCTCCTAGAACCGTGGCTTACCCGAATCCGCGGAGCATCTCAGGGTTGCTATGCCCTGTATCGACCCACAATCCTATCTCTTCCAGGAGGCGTCTTAACCTCGGAGGATAAAGCATCCGGTGTTATTTTGCGGACAAATTGTTGTACAGGACAGGGGCTGCTCAATGGGAAACAGGCGTATGGCAGCAGCATGCGTTGTCAAAACGTAAGTTCCTTTCACTGTTCTTGCTGTGTTCAATCATTCCTCAGAGTCGGACGTTTTTTTGCAGCCGATCTACGTTTATATCCGCAGATGTATGACCCTATTCTTGTCGTCTCAGTTACCAAGAGATATTTGATATAGTTTGCGTCTTGTCCGCATTCTCCCGATCAAGAGAATATACGTGGTGGTGGGTTTGGGCGTTGCCTTGCTAGTCACGCTGTCTAGAACTCCGTTCCTGAAGGTTTAAGGTGAAAATCTCAGTGCGACTAATCGTATTACCAAATGGCCTGAGGGTACCGTCCTACGGGGTAATTGTGTGAAGACGCAAGGTGTTTACGCCAGGTGACCAACATTTTTTTGGTAGCACAAGCGGATATGCTATCTTTCCTCGCCTTAATAAAAATAACTCAACCGACTGCGGTTACGTGGATCAATTTTCTGACCTAAAAAGTCTATTGTTGACTATGCCTCATTTTCAGTTCACTCTGGTATCGAGCAGTGTGTTTTTCCAACCTCTTCCTTATCGACTCATCCATAAAGCGAACCCTAACATGAATCTTCAAAAGTGTCTGCTTAATGTGGTGCGACCTTCACAACGTTCGAAAGGGACTTACCTAACGTGGTACATGCTTGACTCTCTTCCTTTCGGTTCCGGCATGACCTCATTACTGCATTTTACTCAGTCGTCTAATGTACTTATTTGAGTGGTTTTCACATGAATGTTCAAGTCAGCATAAAGTAGGTTAAACTGCTCCTGGTTTTCACATGAATGTTCAAGTCAGCATCGTGTGGATTAAACTGCTCCCAACGGTTGCACGGATTGTCGCCAGAGGAGCCGTACCTATGGCCACTACGTTACTTCGTCGATCTGCTTGGTGTGTTTTACCATACCATGGATTTACTCGAAAATCTCTGACCGTACCTATGGCCCCTACGTCACTTTGCCGAACGGCTTGCAGTGTTTTACCATACCGTGTGTCCAACTGGACTGGATCCACTCGAAAATCCTGCTGGGGTTACACTTCGTATTGTTAATCCTGGGTATGGTGTGAGTCTAGTCTGAGGGCAAGTTGGCTGACGTGAGTAAACAAGGTAAACGTCATCTAGGGTGGATACATTTCCCCCGAACCCACAATATGGGCTACGGTTCGCTCCTATTTTTGTGAGTCAGTTTCGCCCACATGTATTGTTATCGAATTTGAGGAGGCCTTGTTTCTACTTCGGTGATCATAAATTTCCTCTCGGTCAGTACCTTTGAATGTAGTTCACGTGACGTGTATTCATGCTTTCTCCGTACCTGAGACTGTTATTCTCAACCGATTCTCCGTGTTTTCTCTATGTAGCTCATTCCAACGGGACGCAACTGCTCTGCACATCTAGGTTCCGCCAAGGAATATGAAACAAGCTTAAATCGTATTCGGGTACGTCAGAACTTTAGCTGTCGTGCTTATCTGTCCCAGTGATGCATCTACATGGATGTGCTCTCTCTTCCTTCAGGTATCCCATTCTGTTGTAAACCCGTTCAGAGGATAAGCCGGCTGATCTTTAACCGCCGAGAGTAGATGCTATCCAACTACCCTCCTATCACGAGCCGGTCATACGTGACGGTGATCTTAGCCATGGCCACGGAAGATCCCGAAGTTGTGCGCACACTCATGTTGCTGGTGTTCTGTTGTTGCTGACACGTGTTTCTTGATTTGCGCGTCATACCAAACCACGTGGATAGACCCCCGTATAAAATGCCCAATATCGCGTACGGTTTACGCTTGAATGTGCCTGGTATAACCTAGGGAACATCAGATCGAAGGGTGGCACTTCTATGACTAGATTGCCCCAAAAAGGTGGCCGGTATCTGTCAAGTCCGGGGGGCCAGGTGGCTCAGTGGTTAAAGTGCGAATTTACTGACCGGAAGGTCCGTGGTTCGAATTCGACCTCTGCCCCTCGACTTCCCCTTTCTAGGCTTGGGAAACCTGGCAGTATCCCAGCCCTGGTGCTTCCTTCTGGCGTGGCATGGTGGCTAAGCACCGAAAGGGTGTTACAGCTGAACTATTTATTTGTCAAGTCCTGCGACCACAACTAAACTCAGTTGAAATCCTTAGTATATGCGGAAGGTAGCCCAGTGACTTGCACCACCCATTATAGTGGTACCCAATAATAGGTTCGGTTTACACAGTGATGGTTACAGAAGTCACTTGTAACGCCGTTTTCGGTCTGGCACTCCTAATGTCTGGAATGCTAAGGTTTATCACTTGCAGACTCCAATGGGAATGATCTAGCAACTGAGTATAATAATGTCCACTTTGAGCTGTCAAATTCAGAGCACTCGCATCGCAGTTTTTTAAACGGCTAATCGGGTGCCTGCTTCGGGTAGATCGGTGACTTAGATAGCTAACAGCTGATAGCCAGTCCAGATCACATCCGTATGGTGTACTATGGCCAGAAACTGTTTCCCTTGTTTTGGTCTATACGACGTCATCATCGTCATGGATAGGAACGTTCAATCAGAAAACTGATGTTTGACTGCTGTACAGCCATATTAATATATCTCAATAAGAAATCGTTCAGCTGTAGCACCCTTTTGGTGCGTATCTGCGATGCCACCCGAAGGAAGCATGGGGGATACTACCAGGTTGCCCAAGCATAGACACGGTATCCCAGTAAGCCTTATCCTGGAAAGAAAAATGGGACAGGCAGGGGATATTTTGGGCTATCCCACAACAAACATTCGAGGAAAAGAACGAATATGTGAAAGAGCAAAAATAGAGGTGTGAGCAGTAGCCTGTTTTCATCTATACTCCCTGATGTATGCAGAAAGTAAGGCTACTCGGCTGATGGCGCCACGCGACGGCCGGTGTGATATTAGATTATTTATGTGTGCAGTTCACGGTTGTACGTGGGCTGAGGTACTGTCAGGGCGCCAGGACATAGACAGGAGGACGATTAGGGTCCCCAACCCAAGCATTAGGCTCAAAAGTTTGACCGCAAGACAGCGGTGTTCGGCTTAAAGCCTTCGAAGCAGCCCGTTCTTTTAAGGGACAAGTGGCTATTTATGTTCCAACCCCCAAAATAAAGCAGGAAACTGATAATCAGACATTTACCCATTGACCGACCTGGTGCAAGAGGCTCTGTGAGTGCCACGCGTACACTCTCTAGTATAGCTCACTGGGTTATGGTGATGCACAAACCGTCACATCACGGTACAATCCAGTGTCTCTGTAGGACAATGGTCGTGTAAAGTCATCACTGGCACCGTCGAGTTTTCTGATAACCACAGTGATAAGCTCATTTTATTGTCCGTCGGTTTGCCGACTGATCAGTGTGTCCGACAAATTTGAAAGAATGCTACTAAACAAACAGACTAACCGACGAGCCGCATAAGGTTACCATGGGTTCGAGTGGTGGAACCTGCTCCGATCGTTCAGTGGGATAGTTTCAGACTCTAAATCCGGCAGTTTCTCGTATTCATAGCGCTCACTACAAAGCCCAGATCAATAGCGCGGATTCCTATGTGGTGTCCGTTAATGGGACTTGATTGCTGACCCTTCAAGTGGTACACCAGTACTACGTAACAAGGAGTCACTCTCCTCTTCCTCAACACTTGTGAGCAGCATGGACATTCAGTTCACTACTTACAACCAATAAGTAGCTCAACAGTCCAACTGTCTGCCATGTCATACCGCCATATAGGATCACTGTATTGCTAGCGTATCGTGTACCACAAATGTTCCAATCTCCTTTATATAAGTCTTTGGTTCCTGCCAAGTTCAAAACAACCTGCCAGATGGGATTTTTACCTAGCAAGTAGGTTGATGCAATGACCAAGGCGCATTCCCATCGACCAACGATAATTTAACAAGAAATCAGTTTTGGCCGTGCATAGCCATGATACATTCTGAATAGAATCACATAGTTGACACATCATATTAGTCGGGAACAGCTAAATGGCCGCAATTGGATTCGAAGCACGAATCACCTAGTCTAGTAATCCATTTTTATCCGATAGGTGTTGTGTAGCTGTTGCTCTATCATCGAATTCATCATGTCTTTTCCCTTTTTTCAATACACAGGCGACCCAGTACGCATGTCCTGACCTGAAGAGTGGCTCAGGGACTTGTCTGTGGATCCGACCCACGAGACGATTCTCGGAAAAACTTCACTGTGAACTATTCAGCTTTGCTCCCGGACTTTGTTACCTAACACGTACAAGCGCCATACAAATCTCGGTTGCATCGTTTGTGCACACTGACTGTGATTTGACGAGAATTTTTACGGGACACGATGATCGTCCATCGTCCCCCATATCTTTGTTTTTGGACGTGGGGATATTGGGAGATGATGGGACTGGAGAGCACAGTCAGAGACTCATACTTCCACCATCAAAAGGTCAGTCAATCATCTTTACGGATTCAGATGTGTTCGTTGTTGCACTTTGCTGCAGCTGAACGATGTATATAACTGCGACTTCAAAAGGTCATGTGTCAACTGGGATAATAATCTGGAGAAAGTGCTCAAATCCAGGTAACATCGTATCAGCCCCTACTGCGGTTGAGTTAGCTCAGCGGTTAGGTCGAGAAGTCACCGTTAGTTGATCAGCTGTGTGAATAAACCAACAACACTTTACGGCCGTCCAGCGAGGACCTCAAAGTTTTAAGCAGGTTTAACCAGAAGCAATGAAGGCTCTTTTTACTCTCACCACTGCGTGCGCTGAAGTTCCAACCACAGTGCAGCTGGTTGTTTGTGGTTAGAGGTCCAAGCATTCATGACTGCTGGACATGTAGCAATACATTTTTATCGTCGTAAAATCCATGTTCACCCCCGCGTTTTTATTGAAAAAGGTTCCCTAGCCCCTTTGCGGGTACTCGTACCCGCAACAAGCTTGAGAAGAAAGAGCTAACAAACATAGGTGTTAAGGCATGATAGGTAACGTGAATTTCTTAAGTTTAACCTCGCTTGCTTTGTTAAATCCGGATCTCGACCTCTAGAATATTCTCACTACCTACGAAATATGATAAATCTGCTCCGAAATTAGGACGCTGTGCAAAACATGTGGTTCTTATTCCCTTGACAAGCCAGTAGCTGAAGTGTGTAGAAGAAGTTTCACGCCAGTTAGCCATCTGTGGCCAAATGGTTCCCCTCCGATTTGAGCTGTTCGGTGAATCCAAGTCAGACACGGGTCTTCTCCTCACCCAATGTTCGTTAATGGGTATAACCCGTTCTGTTTTGGACTAGTAAATAAAATAGTTGGATAGTGAATACAATTAATATAAGCTGATTCTCTGTTGCTCGTTCCTTCTCCAAAGGAATCACTGTTCCTGCTGTTGAGTTATTGGCCTCCGGCTACCTCCATGATCAGGCTATTCAATAACGGTGCTAATTTACTGACCGAAAGTTCCCGGAAGGGCGAGATGGCCCAAGTGGTTAGAGCGCGAATTTACTGACCGGAAGGTCTGTGGTTCGAGCCCGACTTCTGCCTCTTGACTTCCCTGTCTAGGCTTGTGCAGTCTAGCAGTATCTCAGCCCTCGTGTTCCCTTTGGGTGGCATGGTAGCTAGGCACCGAAAGGATGTTACAGCTGATCGATTATCTTTCTTCCTTATTCAATAACACCCCTTTGTACCTGGTATTTATAAACGGAGCGATTTACGTTTAATCCCAAATGACATGAGTGTGATGAACTTCAGTGATAATAGAAGCAGACCGCCACAGTCACTGTCAACTAACACCGTCTAAAGTGAGTTCTTCACTGTTCTTCACTGTTGAAATAGTCACCTGACACACTATCACAAAATTACGTATTTAATCGACGCCGTCACCAGCCGTATGGGGATTGCTGTTCCGCACAAAGTGTACAACTTTTACTGTGGTAATTTGGGAATGAGGACTTATTTCATATTCTATCACCGCCTCATGAAGCTATACAATCCTTAGTAGAAAAAATATTTGATTATTAAATGATTTCTTCCAACGTTACTGTCTTTTCTGTCATGTTTCAGTGACCACTGACGCATGCAACTCCAGATTGTGGGTTCTTCTGGAATTTTCCCTGGCTTCGATCAGTGTTGCTGAGAAGCTCAATCTTCATCGTTTTGGCATTGTCTGGGACTATGTTGCCGATAAATCGGCATTGTTAAATGAAGGTTTTTTGGTTGACTACATTTGTCTTTCCGATTCCGCTTGTCCTGCCTTTCACTGAGTTTCTTTCCTTCTTTGTTGATCTTTTCTGATCTTCGCGTTTCCTGCTATTCCCTGAGGGAAGTGCCTGGTTGAATAACTGTCTTTGCTGTGATGCTCCGCCAGTTTTTTTTACAATAACAAGTGCTTCTTTCAATGTAGTTTCCTTCTTGTCGGTCCTTTCGGTTGACCACGAGACACAGCTGGGAGTTTTTTCGCACTGTTTGGGTTTGGTTTACACAATATTGATAGTATATCGATGACATGTCCTGCGCATTTTTCCGATTTCCCCTGGTTTTTCCGGATGATCGTGCCACGAACTGGAGATTTCATCCACTGACGTGCTTTCCCTCATGAGATTCATCCCTCGATTTCCAACGGATGGATGCCATTCCGAGTCCAAACAGTCGGTATTCACCTGAACTTCCAACTGTTCTGTGGTGTGCACATTACTTTGGGCTTTCCGTAGGAATATCGTTGCTACTAATGTCTGCGCAATTTCACTTCTGGAAGTACTTTGAGGCAAATCGAATCCCTCTCAGGTGGTTGCCGTAAGTGGGCAACGCAACCTGTCTTCCTTCGTTCTCAGAGTTGTCTGCTACCAGGGCATTTATCTTACTCACCCGGGCATGTTACCGATAATTGTCTACCTCTACGGAGAAATGGACGATGCATTGAAATGTCGTTTTCCAGTTTCTTGTTGTGTTCCTTCAGTCGGTGAGCTCGAAACAGCTCAGTGGTTAAGGTGCGAGCTTACTAACCGTTCAGTTGTAGCTCCCTTTCGGTGCCTAGCTGCCATGCCACACGAATGAGGCACGAGGGCTGGGATACTGTCAGGTCGCCCAAGCCTAGACAGGGGAAGTCAAGAGGCAGAGGTCGGGTTCGAACCACGGACCTTCCGGTCAGCAAATTCGCGCTTGGCCCATCTCGCTTACTAACCGGAAGGTCCGTGGTTCGAGCCTAGCATTCGGAATGCTCCTGTCTAGACTTGGGTGACCTGGTGATATCTCAGCTTTCGTGCTTCATTCGGGTGGCATGACATCTAGGCTAAACGATTGTTTTTAAGTCGTCATTCCGTAAGCACTCTATCGTGACCGAGATTACCTGACGCTTCCACGAGATGATCCTATTCCAACAGTTTGCATCATACTTGCACTGACCCTGAGGTAATTTCAGAACGGGATCTCGTCCACTCGCTGGTGATGTATTTCTCGATCTAGGGTGGGATATTTACGTATGTTTGATGGTGGGAATTTTTCGTCTGTTCGAATTTAAGAATTGCTAAATTTGACATGAAACATACAGCACAGTTCCATGTCCACCGACACCATCGACCACTCTTCTTCTGTGTCCTCCATCTAAAACTATAAACTGCCTTGTAGAAAATGAAGGCAAATTGGGTGTGGCATCCAGTGATCACCGGATTGATTCCAGCTGCTCTTGTTGCTTCCGTAATCCGTCCTGTTCTCCTTTGTCACTATCACCTTCATGTTTTACTACATCTTCCTAACACTGTGGGACTGGGCGACGATGGCTAGCTTTGGTATCCTGCCCGTCGGCTTGTGGAAGTACTAGAGATAGTGACCCGTAGTAGGCTGTGAGAGCTACGAGCCCCCCCTCCCCCCGAAGTATGTGAGCTCTGGATAACCATGTGAGTTTAATTCATCCATCCTAGTTTCCTTCAGTCTGTAGTGAAACGGTTAAGTGTCCCGCCGGCTAGATTACATGAGTGTTCGAGCCTAAGTTTTCAACCAATCCAATCAAAGCTCACCCAAGATGAGTTTTCCAATGTGCAGGGACAATGCACCACAGGGCTCTTCCGTTTCGCACTCCCTAAGGAAGTTATTTCCTAGAACATGTTGGCCATAGAAACATTGATTACCGGCAAACATGTTTACGTGTTTTCGATACATTTGGTATGTTGTATTGCTTTATTCCGTTCCAGGCGTCGGGATTCTTAGCTTTGGGATTATTGTCTCTAACCCTGGAATTTGGGATTTAGTTGAGTCTTCCGTGAAAACCAAATTATTCTGCAACTGAAAGCGCTTGACGAATACAAATTTGTTTTCAGACGTAACTGTCAAACTCACCTGTAGCGTGTGCTCGTTAGTGCTCGTTGTAATCTACTCCCTCGTATGAAGATCGCCAGTCGTGGTGCCTTATACTTCCTCATCCTGTGTCTTTATCTTACATGTGATCCTGCAAAGGCGTTGCTTGGTGAATCTGAAACATATCTTATTCATAATCAGTTCGTTCTCCGTTCACAGAAGCACCTACTATGCCTGTAGTTTGTCTCTTGCATTTCAAGTCTCCATCCGAACGTATTATTTTGCCGATTAGTCGTTAGCAACTCAGACCCCCTCGATTTTGGTGTCTTCAAGAGACAGCTGTTCTGTCTTTTGTCCAAAGGTTAACTCGTATCTGTGGTTTTAGGTAGCCATTTGTTTGTAAGTTGTTCACCCCTTGTGGGCCACCTAAAACAAGACGAGGAAACCAGATGGGTCAACTGAGAACCCTTATTCCTCGGTGAGGTTTTGATGGCCCATCTTTAACTCTGGTCCCAACAGCTACGGTTGTTTTCATAAAGGAAACTACTCACAAGGTTGCTGAAAACTCTTCGACAGCCCACGACCGGTTCATCAGGTAGGCGCATCAAATTCAGTTGTAGAATATCATAAACGAGAGATTGAGTTGAGTCTCTCGTGAAAACCAAATTGATTTGCAAACGGGTGTATTTCTCGAAAGCTACGGTCGTTATTTGTTGTTGTAGGTTGTGGTGACGATTCTGGGCCCAAATGTCCTCCGAATGCTCGGACGCCTAAGCGGTGCCGTTCAAAATTGTCTCATCAACCCTACAAGGTCGCCTAATGAACAGGTCAGGTTTGTGATGGCTGAACTGTGTGCATAGGTTCATTGTCTGGGAAATGCAATGCACTAGTTTATGCATCTGAAGTTCAGTACTCTGTATGCGATCCTTGATACATTAGCACTGGGTGGCACATGGCTTATCCTGGCTGTAATAAACCATAGCAAGTCAGGAATGCGTATACCAGCGGTCGCTTTCTTGGGATATGGGATTGATAAGCTTGTATGGCATCATCCATATGAAACCAATTTTCACCTAACCTTTCGTTTCATTTTAGCTTCGCTCACGTCACGCCCTATTGTTACTGAACAGTGCCTATGGCACTTCCCCGTCCCTTTATTCCACTCGTCGTGCATCTGTTGGGGAAAACCGAACTCAAAATGTCACTCCGTTCGGGTCCGCCGTCACTAGACTACGTGTCCCGGTTCCAGAGAAGAGTCAAAGACTTCCTCGTGGTGAGGGTATTGGCGGAGGTCCCGAGGGGAGGATGTTTCAGCTAAGGCGTACGCTGTCCGCCTTATTCGACGAGGAACGGATCGAGTTAGCCTGGCAAGAAGCCACAGAAGCTCGGTTATATGCAGAACGGCTAATTCAGGAGGCTATACAGTCATCTGTGGAACAAGACAACGTCGCTTTGGTAAAGCTGTGGCTGGACGCACCGTCCGATCAGGTCGTAAAGCTGAAAGATTTACCGGTATCTTTCAACCCAGCCATATTGGAGTTGGCAATGTTTTGGTTGCAGAAGCCACATTTGATCGAGAAGCTGTTCAAGGTACCTTTTCGAAGCCTCATCGTTTCGTTTGATGATCTTTGGTTTGTACAATTTGCTTGCATGAGTTTCATCCCCATCATCAGTGCGCTTTCAAGGGACGGAGGGGAGCATGGCCGTTTTTTCCAACCAGATCTACAATCATACATGTCCTTAGACAGTTCATTCAATCTAATTTCAATCCACTTTTTGTTTTGATCGCATCGCGCCTAACTAAGCCACTTCTTCATTTGCATTCCGAATTTTATGCAAAGGAAGATAGATGGCTCAGCGGGCGGAGCGCGAAGTTACCGACCGGAAGGTCCGTGGTTCGAACCCGACCTCTTGACTCCCCTGTCTAGGCTTGGGCAACCTGACAGTATCCCAGCCCTCATGCCTCCTTCGGGTGGCGTGACATCTAGACACCGAAAGAGTTTTACAGCTGAACGATCATCATCATCATCACTTTACATGCAACCAACCTTTTCTCGCCGTTTTTTCGGGCTAAAACTGATCGCGTACAACTAGTTGCCTGCAATCTGCACCCTAAGCGTTTTGTACCTATTACCAGGCACTTAAAGTTGCGTCCATGTTGCCGAGTGAAAATACTTAATGAACTGCCATTCCAACGGCCCGCCTCGAACATCTTCAAAGGGACTGCCGGCTGCCATCCCAACGGCCCGCCTCGAACATCTTCGAATTGACTGCCGGTTCCCGTCCTGATAAGCCTTCGTGTGTTGTGTCACGCGTCAAAATGAACTTTACTTGAAACTTTATTGATTATGTGGATCTCTATTGAAAGTCAAGGGACGAACTCCGCTGGACACAACAAACCGAAAAGTTAACGCAACTTATTACACTCATCTGCACACTAATTTGGTTCTGACAGAATCCAGCTGAATCTCTGACGGTCCGCTTCAATTGACCACCATAATTTGTTCCAGTCGGTTTCAATTAGAACATAAAGTCGACGGAAATTCGGAGAGTGCGCCTGCCTGATGAGTCCGAATAGGATGAGTGAAACCAGTCGTGGGCTATTGAAGAGTTTTCAGCAATCTTATGAGTAGTGTGTTACGCCCTGGCGATAAATTAACTTTAATAGAAACAGTTCGAA
>NW_008752285.1:93865-98899 GCF_000715545.1 Opisthorchis viverrini | reverse complement strand
TCATATATATATGTATATTTATGTATATATATATATATAATCGTTGGTTTCGTTTTACATTATTTTTACTCGATTCTGACTCATTGGTAACGATCCTGTCCTCAGGTCTTCGTTCCTCGGTATCGGTTCTACAATCGCGCTTACACCAGCCTGCACCGGTTACCTCGTCCCCACTACCCTTCGCCTCAGGCAGCTAATCACAATGGATTTGGTATACTGGAAATGCATGGCAATCCGTGGCCTTCAGTTAAGGGACCGGGGTACGGTCCGAACGCTGAGCCATTCAAAGATAAATATCTGATCAACGTTCTAGTTGCTGCAGCCAGAAAATCTGCAGCATCACGTTCTACAACAACTGACCACATCCCTCCAACCAAGCCAACTTTTATCTCTGATTCCTGAACCTGTTTCGGGACGTGTCTGCCCCTAAACCCACACACTGTACAGTATTCTGTGTATCACTTATGAGTATACATTTCTACCCTCATTGTTTTCCGTTTTACTAATAACGCTTGTTCGGTCACGCCTGTCTATAACGAGTTGATCTGCTTACGTGACACTGTCATGGGAACTAGGCATTAATGCCGATGGTTATTTTCTTTTTGAATTGCAGCTCATGATGTTTACGACGTGGTGGTTTTTGATGCGAACACATCGCAGGGTTACGAATGGGGATTTTTTGCGATGCGCAGCTTTAAGTCTGGTGTCCACAGATTGTAACTCCTTTAATTTCGGCAATGACTAATCCAAATTTCCCCCTCCCTACCGGAGTCTCGACGGGTAATGAAACGCCCGATACGGCCCCTTTGACCTGAATACTTGTTTGAAGCCAATTTCATCAAATTCAGGGATCCCACCACTTTAAAAATTATGGTTTGGACTTATCGAAATACACTCATTTGCATATCAATTTGGTTTTCATGGGAGACCCAACTGAATCTCGCGTTTATGATATTCTGTTGCACCAGACCGCCTCATGTTTTAGTTGGTACGATACGCCACTATCGTAATTCACTAAAGATACAACAAGCTAGTCACAAGGTGAAGGGTTTTCAGCAACCTTATGAGTAGTATTTTGTTTCCAGTTTGTACTCATTTCATTGTCGATACTCTGCGCTCTAGGGTCTGTAAGCCTATTGAGAGTGAAAGCATAGTATGAACACTAGACTACTTTTCGAAATACACTTATTCGCATATCAATTTGGTTTTCATGGGGGACCCAACTGAATCTCTCGTTTGTGAGTTCCTCAACCGAATGTGCGACACCAGACCGCCTTATGTTTTGGTTGGTACGATACGCCACTATCGTAATTCACTAAAGATACAACAAGCTAGTCACAAGGTGAAGGGTTTTCAGCAACCTTATGAGTAGTATTTTGTTTCCAGTTTGTACTCATTTCATTGTCGATACTCTGCGCTCTAGGGTCTGTAAGCCTATTGAGAGTGAAAGCATAGTATGAACACTAGACTCTCCCACTCGGTGGTTACCTCGATCTCAATGAACTGGTAACCAAGTTTTCCTACTTCAGAGGAGAATTCATTCCACACAAAGAGTGTCATCTTTTTAGCTATCACCTATCAAACTCCGTGCTCGTCAGTTTGGTTTTTAACGGATCTCCCTTTTGTAGTATGAAGATTTTCGGTAGCAGTCATGTGACCATTCCCAGGTGACCAAGTTCCCTGACCAGTCTGGCAAGTTGAAATAGGAGATTGTTTGTTAGAAAGCCTAACTGTAGTGGCAAGTTGAAATAGGAGATTGTTTGTTAGGAGGTCTAACTGCAGCCTTGTCTTTGGCTTGCTGCTCACTGGTAGTGCTTCTGCCTAAATCACGCCTGCTTTTGTCAAATATGAACCACAATGTAATCTAGTTGGTTAGGATTTCCCTTCATCAAATTACTTCTTCGACTAAGCTTCTTCCTGAAGTTATGTGACACGAGAGTTTGGCTACAAAACAACATTAATTCTATCGAAGAGGGGACACCAAGGTGTGATGGCTTCTTGATCCCCTCCCATGATGATCTCTTATAAATTCACACCATGTGCATCACGGTCAGAACCGTTTTGAGGATCTGACATGTATGTCGGAAAGAGTACACATGACCTTCAATTAGTGAAAACACCTCCCACGTCTGTACCTATTCATCCTTCGAGTTTCTCTAGAAGATATGGTCAGGATTGTCAGCTCCTCATCTGACACCGCGAGATGGCCCAAGTGGTTAGAGCGCGAATTTACTGACCGTGGTTCGAACCCGATCTCTGCCTCTCGACTTCCCCTGTCTAGGTTTGGGCAACTTGGTAGTATCCCAGCCCTCGTGCAACCTTTGGGTGGCATGGCAGTTAGGCACCGAAAGGGTGCTACATCTGAACAGTTTTTTAGTTCATCTGACACCGCTGTTATGCGCAATCGTCAAACAGGGAATTCAAGTCATTCTTTGCGCGTGTCTGGTTGTTCCAGAATCACACTGGTTATTGCTGGCTCATCCATTCTGAGCTTGACCAGTTTTGTGCCTTTGATAGCTGGATGCAATGCCAACCTCTGGGATTTCCCCAAGATGTCTCACATGTCAATGCCTAACGCTTTCTGATGCCTGTGCATTCCACTTTTCCAACTCATAGGTAATCAGGACAATTTGGCACTTTAATCTAAAGCCTGTGAAATCGTTGGATGCTGAAAAAACTGAAAATCTTTTTACGCGTGCTGAAGCCTTGTTGAGAAACGCCCGCTATCACATTTAAACCCATAGCCTTCCGGTTCGTGGATGATGTTTGTACCTGTCGACTCCGAATAGCTTATCAGTAGTGGGATCCTCATCTCTCAGCCCACATGAGGTGATATGCTGTACTGACTAATCGCACGACGGCTTCTTAAGTAGGAGGCCAGTTTGACTTGTGCCATTTTTTCTTTCCTGAGTAGAACATTTTTGATTTTCCATGCAGTCACTCAACCGACCACCACGTTGCTTACCGAAATTTCCATGATTGATGTTCAAAGAAATCGGAGGATATTTGTTGAAAACGTGTGAAACGTTAATAAGTTCTGTCCAGAAACGCGTAAAATAAACACGATATGTGACGTCCCACATTAGCATGTCAATTATCGACAGCGTTTCAACTGAAAAATAAGACAGCTTCCGTGTGGTGTATTCAGTTGGGGAATGTCACACATGAGAGACTCATCTAGAATTCATTCTCGGTCTCCCGTGAACACGTGCTAATGAGTACACATGGCCATGTGCCTACCGTTGAGTGTTCAAGTTGAAAATTGTTCGAAACTGCGGGGCTAATTTTGCTCCATGAATCTCAAGACCGGTGAGGCCGGTTGGGGTTGTCAGTAACAGTATGAGTAGTGCAGGATATTACTTGAGTTTCTCTATAGCCGCTTTCTTCAACATATTGCAAGAGTTAGAGGTCCTTTCCGGCCCCATAACTCCCTTGCCATCATGTATTTATCGTATCTGTGTCCATAACCTTTTGGTGATAGTGGACTAGTCTAAGAAAATAACACTTCTTCCTTGACGCGTGCAACGTCAATGGAGAAATTTTTCCATCCAGCCTTGATGGCTGGAATAGTGATCTATCAAGCAACGTCTACCTCTACGGAAACGAAGTTCCGGGTTATGGGCACACTCAGTTATGACTCCGAATACCGTGAATCGCTCAATAGGTATTCAAGCTATCTGAACTATGCCTATAGCAGTTCTTCATAAGACGTGAACTACTCACTCGAGGGTCACACGTGCGTTCTCATCGTGTGTTTTAAACGGGAGGACCTCGGAACAGTTGCTGGATTCGCCTGGTGTCCATATGCCTTCACCCCCCGAGACCAGGATATATTTGGGCTACTCAGTATCTCATTTTTGATGGCCTTCGTGTAGTTCTGATCCTCTGAGAACCGTTATCAAGGGATTATCTGGGGAATCACTCGCCAGCGTTTTGGGTCGTGTAGATTTCTTCATCTGTCTGCTCCATCTTCTGGCTCGTATCACCATTTCAGATCTTTCGGGACCACTCCAGTGGACATTCCAACCGAGTTCCTCTGTTCTTAAGGTCAGCTATCTGCACCGGCCAGTAGTAGTTAGGCTGGATAAATGAGATTTTTCGGGCTCGTTTTGATAGTTACGGTAGATGAGTGATGCTCCGAAGCGACCCAGGGGCTACTCTATCGTTGACGGAAACTGGCTGTTTTCCAGCTGCTTTCGATGACAAACCTTACTGGTGTGTTAGTGATAATCGAGAACACTGGTGCATCACTAGTTGGACATCTAGGCATTGCGCTTGTCGAACGCAGCTCAGTTGACTCATTCAGTGGATTGATGAGGTTACCCCCATGGCGTTCTGCGCCGGAAAGTAATGTATGATCTTGAAAGTTACTTGCATACCAAATCGAAACGTGTCGCAAATTCAAAGAGCAGCTACTTAGCTTGACAGTTCTTGAAAATTGACCGCCCTAGGTTGAATGAGATCGTAGAGGATGGAAGAGAAATGGGTGGTCGAATGGAGTTTGCCGCATTCATATGTCGAGAAATCCAGGTCGTCCAATGTTTGACCTGGAAGCAACAGTCATTAAGTCATAATAGTTCAACGTTGACAGCTTTACCATATTGCTTTTCGACGTTTCCGCGAGCGCTCTTAGGTGCTTTGTTCAGCCAACCAACAACAAACCCATTCTCTGATGTCTTTTTTTCAGTTTACTCGACAAAAATGCTCCAACATTGTCTTCACAGGACAATGGTGTCTGTTTGTTGAAACAATGCTTTATAGAGATTCTGTCTAAATGAGAGTTTGTGGCTCAGACGATTGGAAGATTTTGCGACTTTTCACGGTCACTGCTGAGTTTTGTTGATCAGGAAGGGTATATTTTAGTTCATATTGCAGAACTTCACAAGGTGCTGTTTGCTTCTGAAGTCGGTCTGTGTAGCTGTCAGTGAAACCACTGTTCATCGGGTCGATAAGGTTATAGCCGGTCTTTTTAAATCTGGAACACGATACCTCTTTGACTCTTTTCATCCGAAAGTCAGAAGACACGCTGAGACA
>NW_008752285.1:87039-90163 GCF_000715545.1 Opisthorchis viverrini | reverse complement strand
CCATATTGCTTTTCGACGTTTCCGCGAGCGCTCTTAGGTGCTTTGTTCAGCCAACCAACAACAAACCCATTCTCTGATGTCTTTTTTCAGTTTGGTCGACAAAAATGCTCCAACATTGTCTTCACAGGACAATGGTGTCTGTTTGTTGAAACAATGCTTTATAGAGATTCTGTCTAAATGAGAGTTTGTGGCTCAGACGATTGGAAGATTTTGCGACTTTTCACGGTCACTGCTGAGTTTTGTTGATCAGGAAGGGTATATTTTAGTTCATATTGCAGAACTTCACAAGGTGCTGTTTGCTTCTGAAGTCGGTCTGTGTAGCTGTCAGTGAAACCACGTCGGGTCGGGTCGATAAGGTTATAGCCGGTCTTTTTAAATCTGGAACACGGTATCCCTTTGACCCTTTTCATCCGGAAGTCAGAAGCTGAGACATGGACATAGTGAGAAGTCAATTACATCGAACAGCACATTGGTCTAAGCGGGTGCCATTGGTTTCGTTTCAGGGTAGGTAGATCGCCTGACACAATAACTGTTTTGCTGTTCTCTTTTGGACGTCGCTTCAGGGGATGCCGACAGTTTTAGCTCTCGCTGGTTTAGTGTAAGCACGAGCAGGGTCACTCACGAAAATGTCGACTGGAAAGATGGGCCGAACACTTCGAAGAACAGTTCAACTGGCCTCATGCAACGCAGCCTGTGGAGACAGTGCATATGGTCGCCCGGAATGTTAACCTCAATTGCCCTTAGAAAGTTGAAGTGAAATACAAGATATCCATACTGGGCAGTTGTGTCAGTCTCGGTGGTCTCGCGAAAGATGATATTTCCATCCGTATTGGAAAGGCCAGAGCGGCTTATGACGTGGCCGTGATTATTCTCCAAGGGTCAACTTTGCAATACTGTGGTGTGCTCTACATTATTTTGCGGTTCGGATGCCTGACCGCGGTGCACCGAAAAGGCCAAAGGATTTTAGTTTGACCGTTGATCTATTCGAAGCGTTGCTCAGTCTGGGACACCAGATCAGCAATGCTGTAGTACGTCTAATGGTTTTCGGAAGAACTAATCCGCCCAAGATAGATAGACTGATCANCTTGCTGTGTGCAGCCACATCAGGGATGAGACAGTAATGTCCTAATACCTATGCCCTCGGTTTGGGCCAATCCCTCGCAGCCGAACACGTCAGACTATTGAGTCATCGGTTCCCTAAGGAAAGCTCTACTACCCACTGCCTCTCAGATCAAACCTTCGAGTCAGAGGCTAGGGATAAGGTCCTCGAACACAACCCTGTATCCCTCCACGACGTTATGGATCAAACTTTTGAGTCGAATGCTCAAGATGGGGTACCTCACCCGAGCTAATTTCGTCGGCCTGGACAATCGGGAAGCATCATTTGCCCACATAGGTCTTTGTCCACCGATGTCCCTCCGCAACTCATTTCCACCAAACAAACAAGCGGTACAGAGTCGTGACTGTCAGTTACCTGACCGATGTGTCTTATACACCCTACCGCCTATTAACAATAAACGAAATAACACTCTGTCCCATACATGAGATCCTTCTTACATGGGGGCTTTCAACTTCCGGACTCTATGGTAACTTGACAGATAGGCAATGCTCGCTGAGGTTGATACTAGAAAATCCATACCAACAGACAACGCGTACGAGGGCGCGCGCGAATCCCTCAAGCGCCAATTATCGAAGAGCCTAAGGGAAGATCGATAAGTGGACATTGCATTGGAATCTCCGAAGAGGGAGATGGCTTTTGCTACCGAAATCATCCGTGTCCTATATCAACTGATACGATCGACTGGTTACAGGAAAGTAACGGTCAGCGAAAAGGTAAGTGACAAAGGCGACTCATTAATTCATTCGCCAAAATGTCGACTGGAAAGATGGGCCGAACACTTCGAGGAAGAGTTCAGCTGGCCTCCTGCAACGCAGCCTGTGGAGACAATGCATTTGGTCGACTGGAATGTAAATCTAAATGGAACAAAATGTCGGTCCCGGTGGTCTCGCGAAAGATTATATTTCCATCCGTATTGTGAAGGCCAGAGCGGCTTATGGCGTGGGCGTGATTATTCCTCAAGGTTCAAGTTTACAATACTGTGGTGCGCTCTACATTATTTTACGGTTCGGATGCCTGACTGCGGTGCACCGAAAAGGTCAAAAGATTTCAGTTTGACCGTTGATGTATTCGGAGCATTGCTCAATTCGGAACACCAGATCAGCAATGATGTTATACGTCGAATGGTTTTCGGAAGAAATAATCCGCCCAAGATAGATAGACTGATCACGCTCCATAGGGTATTCTGGCTTGATCACGTGCTCCGTATGCCAATTGGCTGACNGTTCACTCATTCAGTGGATTGATGAGGTTACCTCCATGGCGTTCTGCGCCGGAAAGTAATGTATGATCTTAAAAGTTCCTTGCATACCAAATCGAAACGTGTCGCAAATTCAAAGAGCAGCTACTTAGCTTGACAGTTCTTGAAAATTGACCGCCCTAGGTTGAATGAGATCGTAGAGGATGGAAGAGAAATGGGTGGTCGAATGGAGTTTGTTGCATTCATATGTCGAGAAATCCAGGTCATCCAATGTTTGACCTGGAAGCAACAGTCATTAAGTCATAATAGTTCAACGTTGACAGCTTTACCATATTGCTTTTCGACGTTTCCGCGAGCGCTCTTAGGTGCTTTGTTCAGCCAACCAACAACAAACCCATTCTCTGATGTCTTTTTTCAGTTTGGTCGACAAAAATGCTCCAACATTGTCTTCACAGGACAATGGTGTCTGTTTGTTGAAACAATGCTTTATAGAGATTCTGTCTAAATGAGAGTTTGTGGCTCAGACGATTGGAAGATTTTGCGACTTTTCACGGTCACTGCTGAGTTTTGTTGATCAGGAAGGGTATATTTTAGTTCATATTGCAGAACTTCACAAGGTGCTGTTTGCTTCTGAAGTCGGTCTGTGTAGCTCTCAGTGAAACCACTGTTCATCGGGTCGATAAGGTTATAGCCGGTCTTTTTAAATCTGGAACACGATACCTCTTTGACTCTTTTCATCCGAAAGTCAGAAGACACGCTGAGACATACGTTATCGTCAGTCGCATTCAGCGATTATGAGTGTGGGA
>NW_008752285.1:65806-85812 GCF_000715545.1 Opisthorchis viverrini | reverse complement strand
TGTGCTGTTCTCTTTTGGACGTTGCTTGAGAGCATGCCGGCAATTTCAGTCTTCACTCGTTTGGTGTAAGCGTGGGCCGGGTCAACCGGGTGGCCTGTTTGGCAATCGAAGACCTCCAGTTTAGCTGGCTGCTGGTGGTGTTGAACAGTTGTGCCTCAAGGTCTCTACCAACTGATTTAGAATGCTTTCCAAAATGGTCATCAGTTCTGTAACTGCCAGTGAACTTGTAAGTAACATGTGTGGCAGAATGATCTAGGACATATTTTGATTCGAAATCAGGCACACCTGAGCTGTGTGGTTTAAAACGGATTGATATTTCTGCTTGGTGTTGCATGAGATGTGAGTATCCTTAGATTGTCGACGCACCAACTGCTACCTAGCTGTGCCGGCCAGATTAGGTGTCCTGCGTGCGAACTGTTCTAGGTAATCGCTGATCAACAAAGTCCTCTCCAGAAGATCTTCGTTTGGTGGGTCGGTTGTACAGACCAGTGTAGCTCTGTGTCTTGACTAGTCCTCGCTACTGAAACTAATCTTAGATCTCCTCTCACTAGAGACCTTAAGGCACTAGTTTGTACATAATCCGTCAGATTTCATTTCTTGCGTGTACCGTAGAACAGACAAACTGATGAAGTGTAGATGAGAAACCTTTTTGGTTCAACTCTATGGCATACGCTAATGACGAAACTGGTAGGGGAAGCTGGGTCCCGTCTAGAGACTGACCTACTTCATACGGAGATAGCGTGGTGGAATTGTGTTGGGCCGGAGATAAGCACACCTGGAGTGCCATGTGGAAACGCCTAACTCATTTCATTCGTGGTATTAGCATGACGCGCTGATGGGTCTATACGGCACCGGATTTTTAGAAAACCTACCTAGGTTTGGCACAAACTACCTTTGGTCAGAATGTTATCGCGGAATATGGATACTGAATTGTTCCGCGCAACTGTGCATCCAAGCCACTGTTGGTTGGTGAGTTCTCTTTCTGTTCTGGCGTGATTATTCTGGGTTGGAGCATCTGTACCCGCCATATCTTTCCGACCTAAAGTTGTCACCTTAACGTGGACTTTAGTTCTGCAATTTCCCGTGGGATACACACTGGGTGGAACTTCGTTCCACAAGGTGCAACCATGCCAGGAAGGCTAAAGGGGAGGAAGCAGACCAAGAGCAGCGAGACCTCGTACTACGACTATGAGGCGGTCTAAGGGTAACGTACTCTCCTTTGCGATAGGAGTGTGAAGGCAGCCAGGTGCTTCCCCCAGGCAACTTGCGTGTACCGTAGAACAGACAAACTGATGAAGTGTAGATGAGAAACCTTTTTGGTTCAACTCTATGGCATACGCTAATGACGAAACTGGTAGGGGAAGCTGGGTCCCGTCTAGAGACTGACCTACTTCATACGGAGATAGCGTGGTGGAATTGTGTTGGGCCGGAGATAAGCACACCTGGAGTGCCATGTGGAAACGCCTAACTCATTTCATTCGTGGTATTAGCATGACGCGCTGATGGGTCTATACGGCACCGGATTTTTAGAAAACCTACCTAGGTTTGGCACAAACTACCTTTGGTCAGAATGTTATCGCGGAATATGGATACTGAATTGTTCCGCGCAACTGTGCATCCAAGCCACTGTTGGTTGGTGAGTTCTCTTTCTGTTCTGGCGTGATTATTCTGGGTTGGAGCATCTGTACCCGCCATATCTTTCCGACCTAAAGTTGTCACCTTAACGTGGACTTTAGTTCTGCAATTTCCCGTGGGATACACACTGGGTGGAACTTCGTTCCACAAGGTGCAACCATGCCAGGAAGGCTAAAGGGGAGGAAGCAGACCAAGAGCAGCGAGACCTCGTACTACGACTAATCGTGCTATGAGGCGGTCTAAGGGTAAAGTACTCTCCTTTGCGGTAGGAGTGTGAAGGCAGCCAGGTGCTTCCCCCAGGCAACCAGCATGTCCACATTCATGGAAGGAGCGATGCCGCCTTCCCCCAATGAACGATGGGTTTGGAAAGGTTGACTCTAAAAACTGCACACTCCGATTGCCCACCCACTAATTGTGACCACCGGCGCATTATTGAATTAGGTCGAAATACTTTCAAAACCAGAGTCCGGTGTTGCTGTGCACAGCCGTATACGGAATAAGACAGTAAAGTCCTTATTCCCTGCGACCTTAGATTAGGACAACCCCCGGCAGGCCGTGCATGTCAGATTATTGAACTATCGACTCCGGGAGCTGCTTGCAAACGAAAGCCTACCTCATCTTTGCTTTGTGGGTCAGACTTTTGAGCCAGAGCCTGGGGGGCAGTGTCCCAGAACAAAGCCCTGCATCCTCCCACTGCCTTGTGGGTCAGGCTCTTGAGTCAAAGGCTCAAGGTGTGGGTCCTCAAACGAAACTCTCCTCCTCGACCTGCCCGCACAGTTCTGTGTCCACCTTCTAGATCCACGAGACCCTTTTTATATAGGAGCTTTTAACGTTCGTACTCTATGTTAAATTGGCAAACAGGCAATGCTTGCTGAAACCTTATGCTCCTTTAAAATTGATGTGTGTTATGTCTCCGAAACACGTATACAAGACCCAAGCGTGGTTATGCATCTCAGAACGCCAGGGCTGAACTCAGCCCGATGAACTCACATTTCCCCTCCGTACGTCCGGTGACCCAAAAGCGATGAATCCTGGAATATATGACCTGGGAGTTGCACTTAGCCCCAGATTTGAACGCGCTTTGTTGGATCTGATCCCAGTGAACAGTCGTCTTTGCGCCATCCGGTTATCCAGTTCAATCAACCTCAATGCCTCTCGACATAAAAAGCGGTATCTGTTTGTAGTGTCGGCTTACGCACCGACGAGCTGAGGCGGAGAAAGATACTTACTATCGAGAGCTATCTGGGCTCATTCGTCAGGCAAAAGCGCTGACATTGTGATTCCTGCAGGCGATTAGAATCCCCAAGTAAGTAGTCTGAATTCCTTAGAATCACATTTGGTTGGTCTATTTAGAGTCGATGCTTGCCGCACAGACAACGGAGATTGACGCCTTCAGTCATGTGCTGATCAGTTACTGTTTTTGGTAAGTACGATCTTTCAACATCAGCGTTCGTACCGAGTGACCAGGCGGCCGGCAACTACAAATCAACTGTGGACCCTGTTATTACGAAAGTGACGTTAGCGCTGACGACCTCCTACACATCCCCGTTTTTATACATTCCAATGCCCGTGCACTGTTGTTTATAGACCAGGTAATCTGAAGGCTTCAAGCGGTCAGTTTTTCGGAACAAACTTGTTGACCACTATGCGCTGACCATCGGTGAATTAAGATAAACCAGTCCGAAATTTGCTGTAATTCAATGAACAATCGGTTTTCTTATACATTTTGTTATCCATGAGGCTCCGATAGTATGGTGGATAAATTGCAGCAACCGAAAGATCTTCACATTCATCTGTATTTCAACTACTGATAAATAACCTTTGAAGATTTGTGCATTCCTTACTTGAGAAATCCAGTGTTACCTTTTTGCAACCCGGTCGTTACCTCCGAGCGATTCCAAAGGACTGTGGTTTGTGATAGCCTTTTACTACTTTTCTTTGCAGATGGTTTACCTCGAAGGAGATTGTACCAGTGTAAACTTTATTTTACTTTCATTTCCTCGTCCTCTCAGCTGCTTAAAGCATATCCAAATCTTATTTGTGCTGTCTAGACTTTATTCCGTATGGAATAGAGCATTCGTTGCTCTCCAGTGGCGTATACCTGTTATTTTATGTAAAGTTCAGAATATCCTGATGGAAAGTCAAGCTCAAGGAAATTTCAGTTAGACAGTTAGATCAGAACGGATATAGGAACGTCATAGTTTGAAGTGAGGGTTATTTCAATAGAAAAAAACATTCAGCTGTAACACCCGTCCGGTGCCTAGCTGCCATGTCACCCGAAGGAAGCACGAGGGCCGGGATATTGTGAGGTTACCAATGCCTAGACAGGGGAAGTCGAGAGGCAGACGTCGGGTTCGAACCACGGACCTTCCTGTCCGTAAATTTGTGCTCTAACCACTTCAGTCATCTCACCCAAGTCACAAACGAACTTTCATGAAGCTCCTCCACTTAGCACTTCACATTAAAATATATGATACTCTTCAAAACCTATATAAGTGCCACCAAAAAGGAGAGAAGCACCTACCCAACATGGCACGGATGCTCGATTGATTGTGAAGCGTTTGTCACGTCCGCCGAATGGGTCAGTAGCCACCTGATCAACACCCACTGGTGTCCTCATTCAAGCTGGTCAAACGGACACATTTTGTAGCCAGTCTGATTTACGTCTATGCACTACTGTTAAACTCTTGTTGAGGATAAACATCATAGCACAGACTGGAGATAATATACTCTTGTCGTTAGCGGGACACTTATCATCTATCCTGCGGACTGTCAGTCTGTGGATATGATCCGATTGATCTCCTCTGAGTAACTGTTTTGGACTGGATTTACCTCGAACTGCTTGTGGTGAGCTAGCCTCGGATCTGTTCACTTCTCTTGCGGTAGTAAAGCTCCAATGCTGAGCATGCGTTACGGTTATACCGCGGTTGTTGACACGATAGGTCCTACGAAGGTCTTCCAGGTGTTTTGTTTTAGAAGCCCAACGGAGCACTGTAGTTTGCATATTGACAGAACGGTGTTTAAGCCTGATAGAAATCATACAACCTAAAGCTTGAAATTGCGTTTCCAAATTCAGCAACAGCGCATTCGCTGCCTGCGTCACGTTGCTAGAAATCTAGTCGGTATTTCTTCCGATTACAGCATCGCGTGCTCAGCAAGCCGAGTGCTTGTGGACGATTTTGGTTCCGCACCAAGAATGTCAGAGACCATGTCTTTGTCCGGACAGTTGGATGCTTTTCGACCGTACCTGGCGTTTTGGATGCGAAATCTGAAGCCCCATGGAATCTTTTGGGTAGGAATTTCAGGTCCTGTTTTGTTACCGTTCCATTCATTTCAATGCGAAGCCTGTTTCAGGATTATTGATCTGTTTAAGGTTCAGTTCGCCTGGTAACAAGAGGAAAAACAAACACCATTTGAGTCGCTGTAGGCTGACGTTTAGAATTTTGCGCGCATGGTTCTTCTAAGCTATTCGAAATCACCTGAGAGTGAATTGATCACTCTGCAGAATGCAAAGGCTGAGAGACAAGGAATCTTCGTCTACGAATCAAGGATCATCACTTCATGTGCAACTCCTACAAAGCCCAGCTGATAATTCCACGCAATTTGAGTTTAACCACCAAATCGTCGTAGCCGAATAGTCCAGTCGGAATTTAGGCCATATACGGGACGGACCTGCACTGAAACACTGTGCAGAGAACTCAGCTTACTTTCGACTGGTTTTGAGCATTTGTTGGGATTAGACTTAGGGCACACCTCAGTAAACACAGAGGTCGAGCGTCGAGCAGAAATCTGGCGTATCTGCGTTGCAGTCAAAGCCACCTCAACAAACGAAAAAAGTTCACAATGAAGCAATAAAGGACGCACATAAGCGGTTCCAACCTAACCAATAGCTGTCTACGCGCACTTATCGATCAGCAGGCACGATAATTGATCCAAAATGGCGTTGAACTTGGCCCGTACTCATTTACTCGCATGGCTTGTTGAAAACATTGTCTGCGACATTCCAAAGTCATTGAGAAATCACTTTCATATGCATGAGGAATAGCAGGACACACTATTATAACTTTTAGCCTTCGTCCTTCTCAAGACTCGTCAGAAAAACATAGTCGCTGAGTTTCCATCAGTCCTATTTTCTTTTTGAAGACTGGCTAGACGAACGTGGATTGAAGCACTCTGATGAAAATCAGGATTGGCCTAGGGGGCACTGTTTTATCGTATTCTCCAATCGAATATACCGATTTTGCCACCATGTCGTTCGACACCCTAAGCTCGTTTCCAGAGAAATAGAAATGCTCATTTCGATGTTTTTTCTACCTGATTGCTTTCCTCTCCCTTTTCTTTGTCGTAGCCACGTGTTCCACCTACGATCCAAAGCTAGTCGAGGACCCACAATTATGTCAAAAGTTATGGGACGCTTTGCAGATCGCGAATCCCGAGTTACGGGTGAGTTCGTTTGTGTCCTCGCGGCCCGTTATGGTGATTGGACAAATACAAACGCTGTTCGAGCTAGCGAACGAATAATTTTCAAGTTCGTGAACGCCTAGGCAGAGGTTAGCCACTACGATAGATGGTGGTCCACCAAAGAGCGGCACTCAACTAAAAGGTTTGTTTACACGTGAACGCCTAGGCAGAGGTTTGCTACTGCGATAAGTGGTGGTCCACCAAAGAGCGGCACTCAACTTTTTGCGTTTACCTGCAGTGTGGCTCCATTTCGTTCAGCTGCAACATTTTCGGTGCTTAGCTGCCATGCCATCGGAATTAAGCACGGGGGCTGGGACAATGCCAGGTCGCTCAAGCCTAGACAGGAGAAGTCGGGTTCGAACCACGGGCCTCCTGATCAATGAGTTCGCGCTCCAACCACTGAGCCATCTAACTGGCTCCATCATACTCTGACTATCGGTCACTTTCAGCTGATTGGTGTAGCGTTCGAGTACTAGTACGTAGGTCGCGGTTTAAGTCCTTTCCAAGATCGGCAGGATGCCCACCGATCACGAGTATCAAAAAAGGTGAAACAGCTTTACAATACATCTGGGTCCGCAGCTCAGATTGACGTTAGTTGTCGGATGCAACCTCTTGGGTATGCATAAGCGCCGAAACTGTCCTTCAAACCACCAAGGAACACCTTATGGCAGCACTATCAAGAAGGAGTTGCACTTCATCATGAGGGAAATTGATCATTCCTAGCTGTTTCATTCACACTATTTCGAGGAAATAGCGAGTCTGTGCTCAAACTGGTAATGACCAAAACAGTTGAAGACTTCTGAGTTGCTCCCGAATGCTGTTCGGAATGCTGTAGCGCCACTGCGTTTCTCAATTTTTTTAGCTCAAACAAAATCCCAATGCACCGGTTGTCAGTCTTCTGCTACCACCGCCAAACGTGACCGGATCCCTTCATATTGGACACGCTCTGACCTGCGCCGTTCAGGATGCATTGGCCCGATTGTAAGTTCATATGGAAGTCTTCGTTATACGTTCCTTATGCCGACCCTGCCCCGGATATTAGATTACCTCAGCCTGTTGCTCCAGTTCTCTTGCATGCCGATCTTCAGGGGAACCGTAGCGATAACCAGAATTATGACAATAATGAATAATATTCGTCCAAATGTAACGCCTTTTCGTTCGATTTCAGAGTTGCCCAAGCCTAGACAGGAGCAGTCTGGATGTCGTAGTAGGGTTCCAGCCACAGGTCTCCTGGTCAGTAAGTTCGCCTACACACTAACTCATCAAGAGGTCAATAGAAGTCGTTAGTGATTCGATGTAATACATTGCTCATAAAATGTTGCTGAAAATTCTTTGACAGCCCACGACAGGTTTCGCACTTCTCGGGGCCCATCAGGTAGGCGCATTCCCCGAGTTTCTGTCAACCTTATGTTCTACTTGCAACCAGATTGCACGAAAGTAGCGAAATACACTCAGTTGCAAGCAAGTTTGTTTTGCGAGAGACTTTCCTGTCATTAATGATGTTTCTAGGCAAATGGATGTGCCGCTAAATTCGTCCAATTTGGTTTCAAGTAGAACTTAAGGTTGGCGGAAACTCAAGGAGTGTGCCCATTTGATGAGCCCCAAGAAAGGCGAAACCGGCCGTGAGATGTCCGCGAATTTTCGGGAACCTTATGAGTAATGTATTCAGTCTGTACATGTGTCGTGGTATATCGAATAGCGTACCAGCTGAAACATGAGGTTGCCTGGTGCAGCACATTCGGTTGCTCAAGAATATCATAAACGAGAGATTCAGCTGGGTTCCAGGTGAGTTTCTCGAAAGAACCAAATTGGTTTGCAAATGAGTCTATTTCGCTTGTTGGTGCATGTTGAGAAAACGGATTGAAGAAAATTTGAAGTTCCCATTAAGTTCTATGGCTTCAAATAAAGTTTGTCTATATGGAAAATCTGAGACTCAGTTTCTTATCTATTGGAAATTATTCTGGAACCTTCAACTGTCGGTCATTAGTTCGACTCAGTGCCTTTCGGCAACTTGTTCTTAGTAGCGAGATCCCTCGCGTTTGGATGGGATGTAGGCGAGGTACACTCATATGCAAATTACTTTGGCGTTAACGAGAGTACTGATCTGAATCAATCATCTATGATATTCTTCCAGAAAATAAACTGCGATATCTCAAATATTGTGCCAACTGAAGCATGAGATAGCCTGGTGCAGCACATTCAGTTGAAGAGCACTACTAAACGATAGGTTTTGCTGGGATTCAGGTGAGTCTCCCGTTAGAATCAAATTGGTGTGCATATGGGTGTATTACACGAGTTCTGTATGACTTGGGCTCAGGTAAAACGTAAGGTTGACGGAAACCTTGTGACTTTACTCAGCCGGTGCGTCTCAGAAAAGGCAAAACCGGTCGTTCGCTGTCGAGCGTTTTCAGCAACCTTACGAGTAGTATGCTGTGTGTCTAAATAGGAGATAGTCTTGTGACTTTCAAATAACTTTTTTACTAGATCCTTGTCAGCTGGGCGGTTGGTTTGCTGTTTGGCGTTCTTTATTTCCTGATATGTGATGTCGAATTCACATGAATGCGCTCAATTAGGTGTGCTTATTTCCATACGGCACCAAAATTAAGGATCTCTTGGATGTAAAAAAGCTAGGTGTGCTGAGACCCTAATTTCATCGTTTCAAACCTTGTTCGGTTTCCAGTAGCAACTGAAAATAAGGGTGGTTTCTCAGTGCTTGTTTTGAGTAATATCTGTTCCCCCTGAACTATTTATACAGTTTGGAAAGCATTTTACTGGATAAATGGTATTTGTTTTCACTTGGAGGTTATGCCGGATAAGAACACATCCATCTCGGTTCTATTTAGTTCCGCTAATATCTGGAACGATTCAATTCAGTGTACTACTGGTTGACTTTAGCTTGTACTGCTATATATACTTTCGTGGTCTTGGTAGCAGGGTTGGGAATCTGCTCTATCGGCTGCCTTAATCTTCGTGGTTTTTCCCTAATTTTTTTCTCCAGTCATCGTATGCAAGGTTCAGCAGTAGTTTGGGTACCTGGGANGGATGGATCAGCCGGTATTGCAACTCAGACAGTGATCGAGCGAGACCTACGGAATCGTGCTTCATGCTCCTCTGGGAACATGAATAACCCGAGGCTAGAACTCGGTCGTGACGCGTTTGTGCGTGAAGCGTGGTTGTGGAAGGAACGGTAAGTTGTTCATCGGACCATGTCATCCCAGTACGGTTTAATTCCTTACTTCAACTTCGAACTTGTAAGGCATTTCTTTCTCTAACTCTAGCCAGGCCTCTAGAATTCGCGAGCAGTTGGACAGTCTTGGTCTCAGCTTGGATTGGAACAGAGAATTCTTCACACTTAGTCCGGTAAGTTGAGCTAGTCTAGCTGGTTGCATCAGTACTTATACGAAGACCAACGTCTACCCTTTCCCATCAGTTTAAGAGTGGGAAATCTGTTGTGGCTTGATGTACGGTAGTGCAACACTGTATCGGTCCCTTGGCATCCTGCTCCGCCCACTATGGTACATCAAAAGGCACGGTGGCTCTACACAGCCATTTATCGAGACAAAGTAAAATTATTGCAACTGTATCTATAGGGTAGTCACAGAGTGTTCCACAAGGTCGTGCCAGAATCTCCGTGAGGGGACGATAAGCGTCGAATCAGAGATGCTCGATCCGGAGTGGCTGGCAATCTGACCAATCAGGGCATGTCTTCATTTGGTCCGTGTCCTGCAGGTGACATCCGTACAAATGATGTGATGTTCGGCTATTGGAGACGGCTGGCCTCCGAACAAAATCTGTGTTCTTGACTGCACCAATCATCGTGTCTAGCCCTATCCTTATGAATGTGCCAGGAAATACCTTGTTTCTCCAAAAACAACATTGTGGTTCCCTGAATTCGTCCCCAACAGATGCACATCATTGATCAATCACTAGGATGTCGAACTCTCCGAAAGGGGTCGGAAAACTTCGGACCCAATTACGCCGTTCGATGTAGGGTACTAGTGTCTTTTCCGCTTTGGTAATCCAGAGTATTCAGAATGTCAAATTCACTTCCGTTGGATACCTCCGCTTCTCATTACATCGGTTTACCAAGTAAACTTTGCTTACTAAGAGGTATCTGTCAGTTTTTAATACAGTAGTTCATGAGTTGTACTATGGAGCACATGGGTAACGCAGGCCGATCTGGTTTTCCTGGACAACACCCGGATCATTTTCTTGTATTATGTGTCCAAGCACACGCGAAAAGCTCACCTGTGAAATTGGTGATCCAATTGAATAATCCAAGTCCTCATAGCATCACGTCGTAAGATCTACCTGTGTAGTGGAAAAGACACGTCAGTGGACACTGCTGAGTTAAGGTAAACCTGACCGGTGAAGCGACGACATTTCCCTTGTTGCTTTTTTTCTGAAGATACCTTCGTACATCAGGTCCACTCGGACTGCGAACAACGGAATTATTAAATAGGTGAATATTAGGTTGCGATCACTCCGGACAGGGCCTCTGCACATCAGAGAGAACCCATTGGTCCGGTCTAAGGGATGGTCCGTGTTGGGTGGGACCGCTGTGGCTTACATCGCCTGACGGTGAAGCTCGGTTACAAAATGGTGGACTTCTATTCGGCTTTCCACCGCCTTTAGGCTACTATGAAACATGTATGAATTGGTAACTCAATCTCTTGACGACTATTTCGTCCATACTCGGACGTGACTTGTTGTATCGAGTGCCACTGTGTACATATCCCCAGAAAAGTCAGTTTTACTACTGCCATCTGTACTTCGCTGATAGGATGCCACAGTATACCAACGCATTGCGTTTATCAGTTCACCTGCAGCTGCGGCGACATACTTGTCGCCGGAACTGACGGAAGCAGCACGCTTAAAGTACTAATTACCACATCCGCTTGCTAAATCGTCTATTGCTGGGCATCTAAGCGACACAGAGATGAACTCAACTCATGCTTTCAGGTCCTAACCAGAGGCAAGCGGACACAGTGACCTTAACACCATATCGATTAATTATTTTAAGCCTGTCACCTGCGCTCATAAATTTTCAAGGTTCACTCGATGACTACCTTAGTTTTATTGACTGGTCACGTTTCTTTAAACTTTTATAAATGTTGTAAGCTGTACTGTATTGTGTATATTTTATCCTATCGTACAAGTTCTTCAGTCGAAAAAGCTGTTCGAAATGTATTCACCCTGCAACCTTGTTGTTCTTACTGCCTTGTTCAAATTAACCAAGGAATCACAGTGTTCCCAAGATATTCCATCGCGCCAAACTTGTCTTCTCATGTGGCTCTTCGTAGCGCCTAGGGACATCCGTCATTCTCGATGCCATTGAGTGGTACCGTAATGTATACTGTTGTATTCTGTTTCCAAGAGTACCAATCAGAATTTATCGAAAATAACTGGGTGAAAGGAGATAGTTCTTCAAGTTGACTGTACATTTACGTTTGTCATCCACACGTGACGAGAATGGCAGGTGTTTCCACTGTCGCCCAGGACAGATTACTGAGAATAGTCGTCTGGCGCGTTAGTTTTAGTTATCAACAACAGTACAACTTAACTAAGTCAGGTAATCACATCACAATATATTTAGAGAGTATTTGAGTCTAGCAGCTTCAAATTTCATTAAATCTTGGTTCGAATAGCTGAATCTGCAGTTGTTAAGAGTATGCAGTTTAGCAAATTAGTCGTTTGGACCGGCCAGTATCATCCTCGTTCACATGGCATATTTTCAAGGTCTGCGAGTTGACTGTCCCTCACTTGGTTTTCGGCCCCAATTCCTCCCTGGCGCAATTAGTACTTATTCTGCCTTACCTGATCCACCTTAAACCATAACTAAATTTTTATTGTATCTAAATTCCTGAAGTAAAATAGATAGCATGAAAGATTTGTTGCCTGAATGCCAAGAGGTAATCTGCCGAGTTCAAAGTATAAACTTGGGATTACCCAGAACCATGTTAGAAGATGATTCTTGAACCTCCACTTTTCATACCGGAATTGGCANCATTTATGCAAAATAGTAAAAACGTCGTGACGGGTGCGTCGTCTATGGAAGCTCTTCCACGTCGAGATTTGGTCTTGCTCACATTTTATCGACTTTCTGTTCTTATGGAGCCCCTATGTGTTTCTACTCGGTTAGGATGCGAAAGTACACTCCTAGTTTGTTCTTTTATCGATATAGCTCAACACGATGAAGCATAAAGGTGTCAACACATCTGGTGGCCAAAGAATTTTAGTCAACTCGTTTGAACGTGATATTGTTTACTTCAGAAACGTATGTGTCGTATGTGTGTTGTTGCATGGCAACACTAAATATTTCTATATGATCGGTGTTTGTGTCCAGTCTTCCTAAATACCCTGGATTGTCAGGCTTGATACGCCAGTGAATCAGAATTAGAACAGCATTCTTTTCAATGGGACCAGGTGCTCGCCTGTAGCAGGCTTTCGCATCTACCTTGGGGCGGTGCGCGAGAGAACGAATACCATATTTGTCCGTTATGACCGCTTTTGAGGAAGGTTACGGCGCCCACCTCTCGGACACTAGTTGGGCACTTCCCCACGCAGATGTATTTTACGTCGGTAAAGATCCTGCTCCATGTCATCGATCTTGGAATAACCCGCTCAATGTCACTAGCAAGTCTTTCTGGTTTGGTTCGCCATGCCACTTGTAATAGTTCAAGTCCGACCCGGACGTTCTCCTTCTTTCTACGTGACCATATTAACATTAACGCTTTGCCTCTTATTATCAGCGGCATTCACGAGCAGTGACTGAAGCATTTGTTCGCCTTCACGAATCTGGACTAATCTACCGCGCTTCACGCATCGTCTCTTGGTGTTGCTCCCTGCAGTCAGTCATTTCAGATATCGAGGTAAGTTTAGTCCAGTCCCATCAGGCTGATTTTTGAGATGACACTGTCACTTTCAGCTGAGAGTGTGTTTAACCAAAGAAGTTCCTCGTAGATTAGACGACCGGCAGTAAGATCTCCAAAGGAAGAAACCTGATTATCCATTTCAGCAGAAACACTTACTTTGCGCTCTCTGTCTGCCTGCCTGTCTACGCATCCATCTGTCTGTCTGTCTGTCTGTCTGTCTATCTATCCGTTCGCCTGTCTCTCTACGGAGAGACCAAGTTTTATGCAAGCAACCGCCGATCTCGCTTCAGGAAGATGCCTAAGATACCCTCAAAGTTTCAAAAATTTTCTTATCTTTATGTGTGTGTACTGAGTTCCAAGACGGGGGCTAGCAGCCAGCGCTACGGTGCCCATGTGGGGATCGAACCCGGGCCGTCCACGATCTTATCTATTCGGCCATCTGAGCTATTTAGGGAAGTAGCGGTACTCTCCAGCGTGAATTAAATGTCTCCGCAAATATCGGAAACCATTATCTAAACTTGCATCTGCTAAGACCTTTTCTCCAGCGTTGGCGCTGGAGAAGTGCGAATGCCCGCCATTCTGACCTCCGGCACTGAATCGATCGCAGTTTCGTCTACCGCATTTGCGAGCCCATGTTCTAAGCTTGCTGGTCACGCAAAAAACTAGCTTTTAGGTGAGTGCCTAATCACATGGCTGAAAACCTCGGTGTGGACCAATCATAGTGTGAGATCCACTGAATTTTAGATCCTTTCATCCATAATCACTTGTCTTTGTAGGCAACAATGTGTTTTCATTTCGAATGCTGCCAGAGGGTTGACATTCTGTGCTCTTCACCAGTTTCTGGGTGAACATTTCTGCTAATTGATTCTTTACAGGTCGATTGTCTAGAACTACGTTGTGCCACCTTACTTACAGTGCCAGGTTACGAAAAGCAGCAGCAATTCGGGATCATGGATTATTTCGCCTATCCGTTGGCCGAACCCATGCCGAATTCGCCGAA
This sequence comes from Opisthorchis viverrini, assembly GCF_000715545.1. Lineage (NCBI taxonomy): Eukaryota > Metazoa > Platyhelminthes > Trematoda > Opisthorchiida > Opisthorchiidae > Opisthorchis > Opisthorchis viverrini. The sequence goes on along the minus strand of NW_008752285.1, from coordinate 71,841 downwards.
GTAAGTAGTATGTGAAACGCAGCACTGTTTTGCCCGTCAATCAATATCAGCTATAGCACCCTTTCGGTGCCTAGCTGCAAAGGAGGGAAGCACGAGAGCTGGGATACTGCCAGGTTGCCCAAACGTAGACAGGGGAAGTCGAGAGGCAGATTTCAGGTTCGAAGCATGGACCTTCCAGTCAGTAAGTTCTTGCTCTAACCACTTGAGCCATCTCGCCCCGGTGGAAGAAACGCCTGTCTAATAGACTAGCTATTCGGTAAGGAATCCTTTCAGAACTCCCATTGCAAAAGGTCGCGGGTTGGTTAAAAATACCTTGTGCGAGATAGTCTGTCGCACCCAGACGTCTCAGCGTTGACAGGATGCCCTACAGTTCGTTGCTTTTGCAGTTCGACTGAACGTTCACCTCTGGGACCGTTTTGTCACATGGCTGTCAAATACTACTCGTGGGAACCACGAGCGCTGACCTATTTGCTAGTTTACCCGATTCCACTAAAACAATCGAAGAGCCGAGATCGATTTCGGATCACAGACCTTATGGTCATCAGATTCACACTTTACTTGCAGAAACAACATGATCCCGGGTAATTCAACGATATGTTGGCCGTAAAAATAGTACGAAGTTCTCGGTGTTGTCATGTTCCGGCGAACCTGACTGCAAAATGAATGCCTGGATTGCGCCTTATTTTACCCGATATTAAAGCACCCTGCTCGGGTTAGGTGAACGCGAGTTTCAGAAGGGATGAGCAACCAAGATCAAAGCACTCAATGGCGGGTTGGATAGTCGGCGTACACTGACACGCGTGATTGGTCGGCATGTTGCGTGCTCTCTCTCTCTCTCTCTCTGATACGATTAATGCGTGTGACATGTCAAGTGTAGACATAAGACTGATTGTCTGTTTTCTATGCAACATCAAGCGTTGGATCGACACATTCCCCAGCAGGATTCATCGGTCTCTTTCTATGGTCTGTAGCAATTTTCCTTTAGGTTTACTGAATGCCACTCAGTTCTAACATGTGATGCTGCGAAATTTGAAATTATGCTCGAACTTTTAACCGATTTTCCAATGAACAACCGCTGACCATAGTTCATTGGTCCGTTAGTTGACCCACACATTTGTGAATCGTAAAACTCGCTTGTGTCCAACTTTGGAGTATGTAGATCAACCATTTTTACCTGTGTTTGGCTACTACCGTATGAATGCTGAAAATGTACCACATAGTGGTGTATAACCCTCCAACTGACTTGACTTCTTTAGCCTGATGAAGAAGCTATTCGGTTTGCCATGCTGTTAAGAGGACACGTCTTCTATCCACAAAGATGACTTCGAGGTAAATTCTCGTGTATCTGGTCGCATTTCGATAATCACACTGATTTGCACGAGAGCCATGTTTTCCAAAACCGCACACGAATGATACTAGAGTAGCGTGACGTCCAGAATTAACCATAGGATCATCTTCTCAATGGTGTCCTTGATTTGGGACAATTCTAGATCACTGTTAGATATTCCCTGACGTTGGAATTTGAGATGTCTTTTATCGATGTGCACACGCCAACAACGTTCGTCACCTTGAAAGCATTCCGACGCTTACATATAGAATTTCAACAGGTTTCTCCCTGTGCAGTATGCGTGCTTCAGAACGAAAAAATCACGGTTCCCCATGTATCTCAGAGTCTTCTTTACACTGTCCTTTCGGATTGTTGCTGTCCATTGGCATTGGTTTTGCACAAACTATCGGCCATTTTCGGTCACTCATCTCTGAGAGAGGCTCATGTATGACTTGATGGCGATAGATAACGGCCATCCGCTTTGGCACCACCCGTTTTGAGTACTGGCCAGCTTTCATTCTTCGACTTCATTTTTGCCAAGCTGCTCTTGCGAATTTATAGGGAACGCGGTCTGAAGCTGCGCTAGTACAGATACAGTTACGAGGTTCTTTTACCATAGACCCAAAACGGCAGTGGAAGATGACCCGCACGCAACCCTTGGTGACCAATCGGTAATCGATATCTTGTCATCGTCACGCTAACGATACCAGTCGAATTGGTGAACATTGTAAACGGTGATCCAAATCAGTGTCCGCCCTCAGACAATATGTATTTGAGATAAAGTTCAAACTTTTCTTTAGTTTTCGGAGTACGCACTTCTCAACTCCTTTTGATAACCAGACGAATAACTGCGGTACTTGGAACGTCATGGACGAATACCTATCCAAATCGCTCTCTGGGACACAGAACGGGGCTCTGGCAATGACGCAAGTCAGACAATACCACCCACCTATGAGAGAAACTTATACATTTCGGTAAACCTAAACCAACGTGAGCGATGCGAACCCCGGTTGGCAAAAGATCTCTTCAGTGCTCCAAGACATCAGATGTTTTGGTGCCCATCTTAGCATTCCGAATCTCTAACCGATAGCTTTTGGAAATGTCGTTCCTCGTTACTGAACCTCTGGTTCCTGGATGCTGGTTGACAACCTTGAAATCAGGTTGACCTTTTCGTGACTGTATATGGACTTAACTGAGGCATTTGATCGGGCACCTAATCATAACTGGCGTGCTCAGCTTTGGCTACTAAACTGGATGACCAAATTTTCCACCAAAGATTATCAGTAGTGCTGAGAGGGTCAATCTTGGGTTCACTGCCCCTTCAAGTCTTCCTGAACAGTCTACCAACAGTGGTCAACATTCACGGTCGTCTTGTGGTCACGGATAATAGCAGGTAAATTACAGAATGCCTTTCTTCACGGTCGATCATATGGTTAGTCACTGGAGAGGATGCCCTCTTGTGTATCGTGACACCGGAAATGGATTTAAAAATGCACTCATTCGGTGCTGGATACTGCGTGAACATTCTTCGTGGACACTGTTTCTACTCCCTCATTGGCTGTCCAGATTAGCCTGATTGTGGTTGGTTCGGCTCCTAATTGGCTTGCGTCGTCCCAGTGCCCCGTTTGTTTATCTGCATTCTCGAATAAAACAAATGAAGCTTGCTTACTAGATAACCCCGGCTCGCGTTAACCTTCGACCGTATACTATGAAACACCGAGATAATTTGGTAGGCAGACTTTGAACTACTGTTTGGACAGCTAGCGGCTAATCGTGTTGCCTTTTAACGCGTTGTGCAGGCTTCGCATGGCTTCTTATCCCTACAGTATGCACCTTTAGCAAGGCTCTTGCTATCGTCTCTGTTTATAGGATAGTTAGATCGATAAATGACAACGTGGCTGATGTAATCCAAGACAGACATCAGGTTTTCCTAGCCAAGTTATTCGCAGTCGCTGGAATCGGAAACGACTGAACACTATGATCAACCAATGATCTTTAATTTACTGTTTTCTTTAGGAATGACTGTAGATTGATGTCAACAGGCTTCCTTGAGAATTCCAGGGTGCCATTACTCTGTCACGTGGGGCTACGCTGAAAATTCACTTATCAGTGAAATGTCGTGTATAAAATTGCATTTACTTATCTCGAGTTGTGAGTCCAGGAAATGTTTTGCTAGTCCACTTCTCGACGCATTTTCCTACGTTCTTCCATGGTAGCTTTACCGGTTTCTCGCCAGTCTTCCTTGAGGTTACGACGCCTGATCCATCCATCCTACGACGTTTCGTGCAGATTTTACCTCCTGACTCTGATTTTTTAACTTTTTGAAACCGCATACAATGCTGAGTGAGCTATGGGTGGACCATTTTCAAGTAGAATCTACTCAGCATTCTTTTGGAACTTACTAACACATCTGTGAATGGTCGATTACCTTTTGGTTAATGAATTTAGGATAGTTGTCCACCGTACTCGCGATTTATTCGATTTTTTGTATGCCCGGACCCACGGCACAGGAGTTCGCTGTGCTTACGCAGAACTTTTCATTGTCATCGTGTGCACCAGCTTGGGGTTATGCCACCACAAGCCGGGTAAGCCAGTCCTTTCCCATTCTGAATTGTTAGAAGTCGAATAACGCCCAAACGTTTCCGCAGCAATGACTTACTGGTCTATTTACATAAAGGAAACTACTCACAAGGTTGCTGAAAACTCTTCGACAGCCCACGACCGGTTTCACCCTTCTTGGGGCTCATCAAGTAGGCGCAGTCCCCGAGTTCCCGTCAACCTTATGTTCTACTTGAACCCAATTTGGACTGTTTTCGAGAAATACACTCAGTTGCAAATCAATTTGGTTTTCACGGTAGACTCAATTGAACCTCTCGTTTATGATATTCTACAACTGAATGTGCTGCACACAGGCCGCCTCATGTTTCAGTTGGCACGATATTCGAGATATCGCAGTATATTTTCATGAAGGAAACTACTCACAAGGTTGCTGAAAACTCTTTGACAACCCACGATCGGTTTTGCCCTTCTTGGAGATCATCAGGTAGGCGCAGTCCCCAACTTTCCGTCAACCTTGTGTTCTATTTGAACCCTAATTAGACTGAATCATGGGGCGGCATGTGTGCAGCACATTCAGTTGTAAAATATCATAAACGCTGATGGCTGAAGGGAACTACTCACAAGGTTGCTGGAATCTCTTCGACAGCCCACGACCGGTTTCGCCTTTCTTGGGGTTCATCAGGTAGGCGCAGTACCCAAGTCTCTCGTGAAAACCAAATTGATTTGCAAATGAGTGTATTTCTCGAATTATCGGTCTGTTTTTAACAGTTTCTGTTTGGCTGCTACTGATGATTGCCAGGTAAAAACGATTTTGTAACATTCATCAACCAAGGTCTTCTTGTCATGTCATGCGAATATGAGATAATCGATCGGGATAGTTGAATTGGTTGACGAATGGCCATAAGAAAAACATCGAGATTGTTATCGGAAACACTACGGGTATACATAGGAGTAATGTTTCGGGAAGGTCACATTGTTTGAGAATTAATCGGTTTAGTCGTCTTCTCCATTGTATCGTCATCGTGTCATGGTGTTCTCCATTCTCCCCAGGGCTGTGAAAGAATGTCGCCCTGAAATTGTGGTCGCTACAACCCGCCTGGAGACGATGCTGGCGGACACTGCCCTTGCTGTTCACCCGGAAGACCCACGGTACAAGCATCTTATTGGTAGGGAAGTTGTACACCCGTTCTGTCCCATCCATCGTCGTCTACCCATCATAGCCGATTCCCAAGTTGTAGATCCTGCAAAAGGCACAGGTGAGTTAAGTGTAAACGCTTGATTCCACCAAATCCAGAATCTACCTGGATCATTCCTCGTGTTCTGGTCTTAAAAACCAACTTTATTAGTTTTTTTCTCTCTCACTAATGTCAGCCGTGTCATCCACACGTTTTTTAAAAGACGGTTTACTTCGTCTCCACATGGGTGTTGTGGATGTTTAATGTTGAGCACTTTTCTCCGTTGATGTTATGCCAACCTTTTATTTAATATTGTTTTTTCCGAAACCCCACGAGAAACAGAATCTTCCCCAATTAGGGTATTCCTTCTATAGAAGATTTTTTTGTTAATATAGAATGCTCCCCCATAAAACGACCAGCTCATAGTAATCGACGAACTCAGCGGTTTATGAGCGGTGGCCTCTATGTAGGCAGCGTGGAGCATAAGGCCCTTCGGTCAGTTGACTGACAGTCAAATGGCCCAGCGACGTTTGCTCGTGCAGTGGGAAGGGGTTGGGGAGGAACATCGGTGGACGCTGAACTGCGCGGGCAAATGATACTTCCCCGTTGCCCAGGCCGAGGAAGGGGGTTTGGTTGAGGTAACCCACCTTGAGCCCTCGACTCAAAAGTCTGACCCACAAGGCAGTGGGAGGACGTAGGGCTTTATTATGGCATTTTTTCTCAGTAATCAACCACTTTATCTTAACTATTATAGTGAACTTCAGTTTAAATCACTCGGAGTTTTGGCCGTCTTTCACACGACTGTATTTATTCGGCTGTCACTGCTCTCTAGGCTTCCAATCGGTCCGCTTCACCAAGCCTCCGTTGACTTGGTTTCACCTAAATGACAACAGGCAAACCGGAAACGTTGAGGTCGAATCAGAACTAACGTCTTAATTTGACTAGTTGAGACATACATCTTGAAGGCTCATCAA